>NW_027142396.1:4552429-4736280 GCF_026170545.1 Melanerpes formicivorus | reverse complement strand
GTTATTTTTTAACTGATAATAAGGAATTACTTTCCTGAATAAATAGTCTCAAGTATTTCTTATGATAAATTAGGCACATTGAAATGCATTGATGAAGGTGAATCTGTAGTAAAACTCTGTCCAATGTATCATCTTATAGCTGCATCTAGAAAACATGATTTTTCAACATATTTATCCTGATAATATTTATTTGTGAGCTCTTTGGCATATGAAATGACTTTCTCCATCAACCTGTTGACATTTTCTATCTCTGGATTTTCTGGATTTAAGGTAAAACTTATCCATAGGAAGAACATTGGTCTGCATGTATAGAAGTATAGCACTTAATTTCCTCTCACTGAAATTACAAAAACAGAACTCTGTGCTCAGTTTTTTACTAAGAGAAAATCAGCAAGAAGACCAAGACACCATCATAGCATAGTGATTTGCCATTGGAATGGGCTGCCCAGGGAGGTGGTGGAGTCACCATCACTGGAGGTGTTTAGGAAGAGACTAGATGAAGTTCTTGGTGCCATGGTTAAGTTGATTATTGTTGGATGATAGGTTGGACTTAACGATCTCGAAAGTCTCTTCCAACCTGGTCTATTCTATTCTATTCTATTCTATTCTATTCTATTCTATCTATCCATAGGCTTGAAGTAATCTGGTATTCTCAAGTCATATATATATAGTCTGAATCAATAGAAAAGTTAAAATACTGAAATACTGTATTTAGATATCAAATGTCTTTTTTTTTTGAGCAAAGCCACACAGAATAAGTCTCACTTTACATAGACTGAAAATAAAACAAAGATTAAAAAGGCCCTCAAACCCTGCAAAAGCTGTTTTGTCAGCTGAAGCTTGAGCAAATGCATAGCATAAACAGCTATGCTTAGGGTTTCGCATTAATACTGTTGAACTACTTTATAAGTATTCAAGGCATGTCAAAAGAACATATTGATCATCTTTAACTGATTGGATGCCTATAAAGTCATCAACAAATATAAGTGTCTATTTCTGAAGTACATGAAGATGCCCAGCACAATAAATGATAGTGCGTTGTCATTGATAAATAAGATATTTTATTCTGTTTATTTAGATGTTGGGTACTTTCTGAGATATTAATAAACTAATTTCTTCCTATCTCATTTTTGGGTGCAAATTTAAATGCTTAAGCAGCTTTAATAAAATATTGTTTCTACTGTGTCTGAGGGACTTTGGGATGTAAAAATTGAACCAAGCTTGGAAATTTTTTCTTGGGGTTCTGTCTGTGAATATATCACAAGTTTCACGTAGGTCTTCTCCTGGACATGAACCAGTCTAACTCTACAGAATTACCTTCCCTGTCAGTACACACAGAAACACTGTGATTTGTAAAAATGCATTTCCCTCTGAATAGTGTTTTCTCACCATTTGGATGTGAATTTTCTCACCTGTAGTTTACTTTCATGATCACATGGTCTTGACATAAATTTTAAGCCAGTTATTATGATATTTCAACCTTGATAGTTTTGATGGTTTTTTTTCAGGAAGGTTAGCTTCTACTACAGGAAAATTAAGTTCTGTATTTGTGAACATTGTATGTCAGAAATAGAAAGGCTAAGGCCTAACCCAGAAGACTTCCAACAGTTTGAGTGGATCACAGCTCTCATTTTAAGCCCTCACTTTAAACTCTCTTGTAAGGATTATGAAAGAACTATGAACAAGTATTTCTGAGCCTCCTGACAATCAGACAAGTAGAAAACAGAAGCAGGAAACTCAGTATCTTACCAAAGACCTCCTTAGGAATACATCATAAAAATAATTTGCTCTGAGTGACTTAGCAGGGAATTCACACTGAATCTCCATGCTCAACAACAACTACGATGGTCCCTTTGGACTCATGTTCATTCTTCTGGAAGAATATAGTGTGTTGTACAGGCCAGTCACATAGACACTGTTTCTTGTCCGTGTCAATGATGATCTGACTGACAGTTGGCGACATATTGTGCATCCATGGGGACAGAAGGATTCTCATGCAGGGCTTGCTGATAACCTTCCCTGTGCCTGCCTCTATAAATAAGAAGCAAATATAATGGAATTATATTGATTAGACTAATGACAAAGCTGATGATGAGCTGTAATCTCCTTTAAGAGGCCATTCAGAGGGATACTCTGCTCCTTATTTAAAGTTTTTCAGCAAGCTGGAATTAGTAGAAGCCTTTTCTCCCTCTCTTTTTTTACCTCCGTTTTTTTTTTTTTTCATTACAGCATGTGCACAAACCTGTGTGGTGGAGCTGATTACTGATGATGATGATAGTAAGAATAATGACTGCTTGATTTTTTTCTTATGCTGCTATTCACTAGTCCAATATGCTGAAGTACATATAGTACGTGCTAAAACTCCATTTCTGAGATGAATGATTCCTTTTTTTTGGTGTTTTCTTTTTTTGCATCTGAAAATGCCTTTCATTTATGTTCTTACTTCCAGCTTCATTCTCTAAAGAACTTGAAATAATAACAATTAAAAAAAAAATATTTAAAAACTAAAAAGGGAATGCCATGGCTGCTGTTACATTTAAAATAACGCTTTAAAATCATTGCCATTTGAGAAACAAGGAAAGGCTCTTCTATGTGTTGTGCAGCTCTTCATTAATCTAAGCACCAAAACTGATGAATAACAAGAGAGGGTTATTATGTTCTGCATATTACTACAGGATCTAGAAGGTGATTTTTCATATTGGGACAATATAAAAAAAATTATAAAGCAGTTTCCCAGGAAATAAAAAAAAAAATGCCTACCATATATTTCTTTAGTCACTGACACTGTGTGACACTGCTGACCAACTCTGAGCATTCTGAATTCCAAACACTGAAGGTTAGGATCAGAGATGTAGCTTTTGTCTCTCACAAACCCTCTTTATGAACTCAGGAGGCTGCAAAGGTATTGATTTTTAAAACATCCATCAGATTCAACAATCAATCAGGACTGCTACACAGATTCCTTACTTGTATGTATGATAGCATGGTATTCATTTTCCATTTTTATTATTAACCATAGACAATAAAAGTTAGAAAATAAAAGAGTGAAGAGTATGTACTGAGTAATTGTGTATCACAGTTGAAACACAGCAAGCTGAATTGACCTTGAAATGAAGAGCAACAGAGGAAGAATAGGGTCATTCTCTTTTCATACAAAAGGGAAATGAGCTTCATGTCATTCCTACTTTCTTGACCACTGGTTGTGTTGGGCTTGAGAGATTTTTATCAACAGTACTTTGTGATTACTGCTGGGCAATCCACAGAACCACACTAATATTGGCCTCAGAGAAATTTTTTCCATGTCATCCAAGCCTGAAGCTAAAGATCTATAAGAGAAGCAAGGAAGGGAAGCTAATTAGAAAAGGGAAAAGAGGATGGAATTGAGTATAAAAAATAAAATAATTGTGGTGGGTGGAAGGTAAGGCCGAGAAGCCTCCTCCCTTCCCCCTTGTAAGGTAAAGGGAAAGAAAAATTGAAGGGAAAGGAAAAAAAAACTCGCAAGCTGAATAAGCAAAGCAGTGGAGCTATATTTACAAAGGTTTGTAGGGTTTGCAGGGGAATATTTACAAATTTACAATATCTACAATATATACAAAGATATACAACAGAGTAACACAGAAATGAGAGTGACCCCCCTCAAGGCAGAGGGGTCCCCCACCTCCGCTCTCCCCTCTCTCCCCCCCTTTCCCCAGAATGGGATAGAAAGAGAAAAAAAGGAGAGGAAAAAAAAGTTAGAAGCAGTTCGTGTTAATTGGAAGGGAGTTAATATACCGGCCTTTATCTATCTTCAAGGCCGAGGCCTTGGCAGAAAGCCCAGCACAGGCAGAGCTGCTGCACGAAGCAAAGACGGAAGCAAGACTGACAGAAAAGTCGTGCAAATGTCCACTTCACTCCCAGTTCCGAAGGTGCTTCCTCCCACTTTACCAATGAAATAGTTTAGACTATTCCTTCCGTTTACCAACTTCCGTCCACCATATTCCCTTTCTTAAGGGGGCAACGTCAACCGGCCACAATAATAATAATAAAATCTATTGTTTTCAAAATTGTAATGGTGTGTGTCCTTGTGCATATTTCTAACTCCATGACATTCTCACATTTTGAATTACATTACAGATTCAATCAGACAGCAAGCTGCAAAGGAATGGCATGGCATCATATTTTTTCAATAATGAAATCCTATAGCATAACTTTTTCATGAAGGTCAGTCCTGTAAGTTAAAAAATCAGAGACATATGCAACTATTAGGGATGCCTAAGTATCATAAAATATAGGTTTCAAAATATTTGTAACTATAATGTCACACACATAAGAGGTGATAAAAAAATAAGGGTATTATCTGAAAGCTTGTATATTCATGGAAATCTTTCACATAGGTTCTTTCACTAATAATTAGCCCATGATAAACAAAAAACCAAACCAAACCAAACTAAAAAAGCACAAAACAAAACCCAAAACACCCAACCCAAACAAACAATCCAAAAAGCAAACAAAAACCCACAACCAACTGTCGTGGGATGGAAGGGGTAAGGCTGAGAAGCCTCTTCCCTTCCCCCTTGTAAAGTAAAAGGGAAAAAAAAATTGAAGGGAAAGGAAAAAAAAACTCGCAAGCTGAATTAGCAAAGCAGTGGAGCTATATTTACAAAGCGATGTAGGGTTTGCAGGGGATTATTTACAAATTTACAATATCTACAATATATACAAAGATATACAACAGAGTAACACAGAAATGAGAGTGCCCCCCTCGGCAGAGAGGGGTCCCCCACCTCCGCTCTCCCCTCTCTTCCCCCCCTTTCCCCAGAATGGGATAGAAAGAGAAAGAGAAGAGAGGAGAAAAAAGTTAGAAGCAGTTCGTGTTAATTGGAAGGGAGTTAGTATACAGGCCTGTTATCTGGTTTTCAAGGCCGGGGCCTTGGCAGAAAGCCCAGGACAGAAAGCTGTTGCCTGAAGAAGAGGCGGAAGCAAGACTGACTGAGAAGTGCTGGAAATGTCCAGTATAGTCCCAGCTCAGAAGTGCTTCCTCCCACTCATCCAATGAAATTAGTTTAGACTATTCCTTCCGTTTACCAACTTCCGTCCACCATATTCTCTTTCTTAAGGGGGCAACGTCAACCGGCCACAGTCCACCCCTTCTAAACAATTTCATTGGCTGTTCATACTGTCCATCCAATCCAAAATGATATTTACAGTTCGTGAGTAAAGTTCATAGTCCATTCCGGCTATGCTCAGATGTAGATGATTCAAAAGTCCAAGAAAATCAGAAAATGAGAAAAATGGAAAACAGTTCATTTCTTCACCGACGAAGCGAAGAAAAGGGAAACAGGGATTCTCAGGGTCTCTTAGTTGACTCAGGGCTCTCAGGGATCTCAGGGTTCGTGCACCGTAGATTCCTCGTTGATTCTTCCTCTGGACGCGATGTAGCTGTACAACAGTTCAAAGTTAACCTCTTTCAGCTAAAGTTAAATTTCTTTGTGGAATACACTGAATTTCACCATTCTCTTGCATTACCCAATAAGTGTGACCCGGACCTTCAGCTGAGACCACCCCTCGGATAGGCTTAGCCTCTCCTGAGGGTGAAAATACCCAAACAGTTTTACCTAACAGATTCTTTTCTCTAACAACAGGAACTCTATCACCTTCTACTTTCCGTAACAAATCTGAATGTGCAGGTCCAGCTCGGTTCACTGAGCCTCTACTATTTACCAGCCAGGTTGCTTGTGCTAAATGTTTTTCCCAGTTTTTCAAAGATCCACCTCCCATGGCTTTGAGAGTGGTCTTCAACAAACCGTTGTAGCGTTCAATCTTTCCTGAAGCTGGTGCATAGTAGGGAATGTGGAATATCCACTCAATACCGTGCTCTTTTGCCCAGTTCTTTACAAGGTTGTTCTTGAAATGAGTTCCATTGTCTGACTCAATCCTCTCTGGAGTTCCGTGTCTCCACAGGATTTGTCTCTCCAGACCGAGAATGGTGTTGCGTGCAGTTGCATGTGGAACTGGATAAGTTTCCAACCATCCAGTGTTTGCCTCTACCATAGTAAGCACGTATTGCTTACCAGAACGAGAACGTGGTAGAGTGATGTAGTCAATCTGCCAAGCTTCACCATACTTGTACTTGGACCATCTGTCACCATACCACAAGGGCTTAAGTCGTTTTGCCTGCTTAATAGCAGCACAAATGTCACAGTCATGGATGACTTGTGTGATAGCATCCATGGAAATGTCTATGGATCTGTCACGAGCCCATTGGTATGTTGCATCTCTGCCTTGATGTCCTGACGAATCGTGAGCCCACCGAGCTAAGAATATCTCACCTCGGTGTTTCCAGTCGAGATCAAGATTAGAGTCCATGTCTACTTGAGAAACTCTTGCAGCTAGATCTGCCTGATGGTTGTGTTGTTGTTCCTCAGTAGCTTTGCTCTTAGGAATGTGAGCATCGATGTGTCTCACTTTCACTGGAATTCTCTCGATTCGATCAGCAATGTCCTGCCATAGGTTGGCTGCCCAAATGGGTTTTCCTTTCCTCTGCCAACCACTCTTCTTCCAGTTCTTTAGCCAACCCCATAGAGCATTGGCTACCATCCATGAGTCGGTGTAGAGATAAAGCTTTGGCCATCTCTCACGTTCAGCCACGTCGAGAGCTAGCTGGACAGCTTTTACCTCTGCGAACTGACTGGATTCTCCTTCTCCATCTTTCGCTTCTGCAACTCGGCGTGTTGGACTCCACACTGCAGACTTCCACCTTCGCTTGTTTCCAACAAGACGACAGGAACCGTCTGTGAACAAAGCATATTTCTTTTCATCATCAGAAAGGTCATTGTAAGGAGGAGCTTCCTCAGCACGAGTTACTTTCTCCTCTGGAGGTTTAGCACAGTTGATGCCTTCAGGCCAACTTGAGATCACCTCCACTAGACCAGGTCTTTCAAGATTTCCCATTCGAGCTCTCTGTGTTATCAGAGCCATCCACTTAGACCAGGTTGAGTCTGTGGCATGATGTGGTGTGGATCCTTTGCCTTTGAACATCCAATTCAAAACTGGTAATCTGGGAGCTAGAAGAAGTTGTGATTCAGTTCCTATTACTTCAGAAGATGCTTTTACTCCTTCATAGGCAGCTAGAATTTCTTTCTCTGTTGGAGTATAGTTAGCCTCTGAACCTCTGTAACCTCGACTCCAGAAACCAAGAGGTCGTCCACGTGTCTCACCTGGAGCTTTTTGCCACAAGCACCAGGTTGGACCATTGTCACTTGCAGCCGTGTACAAAATGTTCTTAATGTCTGGACCATCTCGGACCGGTCCCAGACCCATTGCTTGAACTACCTCTTGCTTTATCTGGTCAAAGGCTGCTTGTTGTTCAGGTCCCCAGTGGAAATGGTTTCTCTTTCGAGTCACATCATACAGAGGTTTCACAATTTGACTGTATCCAGGAATGTGCAGTCTCCAAAATCCCACTATCCCCAAGAAACGTAGGGTCTCTTGCTTGTTTGTGGGACTTGCCATGGTAGAGACTCTATTTACCACATCCACTGGAATGTGTCGGCGTCCATCCTGCCACCGCACTCCCAGAAACTGAATCTCTGTGGTAGGTCCTTTCACCTTGTCTCGCTTGATGGCAAAACCTGCATCCAGAAGAATGTCAATGATTTTGTTACCTTTCTCGAAGACTTCCTCAGCAGTTTTGCCCCAGACGATGATGTCATCGATAAACTGGATGTGTTCTGGAGCACCTCCTTTCTCCAGAGCATCGTGGATCACTGCATGACAGATGCTTGAGCTGTGGATCCAGCCCATTGGCAATCTGTTGAAAGTGTACTGGATTCCTCTCCAGGTGAAAGCAAACTGAGGCCTGCATTCCTCTGCTATGGGAATAGAGAAAAATGCATTAGCAATGTCTATGGTAGCGTACCATTTGGCCTCTTTGGATTCCAGCTCATACTGTAGCTCCATCATGTCTGGTACTGCTGCACTCATAGGTGGTGTCACTTCATTTAGGGCTCGGTAGTCTACCGTCAGACGCCAGTCTCCATTCTGCTTCCGCACAGGCCACACTGGACTGTTGAAAGGTGAATGAGTTTTGCTGACGACTTTCTGACTTTCCAACTGACGAATCAGATTCTGAATGGGCAACAAAGAGTCACGGTTGGTTCTGTATTGTCTGTGATGCACAGTCTGAGAAGCAACCGGCAATTTAATGTCCTGTATCTTATGTTGTCCCACAACTGCAGATTCATCAGAAAGTTCAGGTCTGGCAGACAGCTTCAATTTTTGTCCATCAATTTCTATTGAAGCTACTCCAAAAGCCCATTTGTAACCTCTAGGGTCTTTGAAACGCCCTTCTCTCAGAAAATCAATTCCCAAAATACAAGGTGCATCAGGTCCGGTCACAACTGTATGCTTCCTCCATTGTTTACCAGTTAAACTTATATTAACCTCTACCTTACTTAACTCTTGAGATCCACCAGTGACTCCCAGAATAGTTATAGACTCTGATCCCTGATAATTTGATGGTATTATGGTGCACTGAGCTCCTGTGTCAACCAAGGCCCTGTACTTCCGAAATTGTGAAGTGCCAGGCCACTGGATGTACACATCCCAATAGATTCTATTATCTCTGTTATCCCTCTCCTCCCCCTGGCGGGAGGCAGGGCACCCCTAGTTATGGGGAACATGCGCACATGTGCATTGCACATATTGTGCAGGGTTATAACTTTGCATGTTATAACTGGAGCCACTGTTGGAACCATAAGAGTCATTCTGGGGAACTGTAGAAGTAACAGCTACCCTTCTGGTATTGCTACCTTGGGTTCTGCCACTTTGCAATTCCCTCAGTCTCCTGAAAAGATTAGCAGTTGGTTGGCCATCCCAGCGGTTCATGTTCTCACCAAACTGATCACGCAGAGTTATCCAAATAGTTCTACGTGATTGCCTTGGTGGTCTGTTTTGGAATGACCTGTTTTGGAATGTCCTGTTTTGGAATGACCTCCTTGGAGGACGTGTATTCCTCACAGATGAAACTTGTACCCACCTGGAGGAAGAATTGAAATTATCCCTTTGTGCCAATTGGGATATGGAATTTCTAAATTCATCTTTTAACTCTCTTATGCAATTCTGTATATCACCAGACATAGTTTTAATGGCCGAAACCAAAGAACCACGTGTCATGCTATCCTCCAATTGTCTCATTTGATCACTGAATTGGCCAACCGTAGGAGAAGCTCCACCATAACTTCTTGACACAATTCTGCTTGCCAGAATGTTTGCATAATTAGAAGGAGCAAGTTTGATGATCTTTTTAGCAAGACCAATACCCACAGGAACGTCATCAGGATTCAGAGTTTCATGTTCACCATAGAGTAGCTCTCTAACAGCAAATTCTCTCAAGCGCTTAATTCCCTCATCTATGGTAGTCCAGGGTTTAGGATTCCATGGAAGATCATCTCGGGAAGGGTATCTCAGGGCAACCGCTATTAAAAGGCGTATCCACAGATTAACCTTACCGAGAGCTTCGCCTAGATGTCTATCTATTCCATTGTCCCTTGAGAGAGTTCCTAACTGAGCTGCTGACTTGTCTCCAACTGTTAGAGCTGAAGCACCTGTATCATAACACCTACTAAGCCAAGCTAGAACTGGCTCCTTATCTGCCCTGGTGAAATCTTTACGGACATTTCGCAATTCCTCCCGTGGTGACGAACAGTCCGTAATATCATCTTCATCTTCATCTCCCTGAATTCTTTGCCCATAAAATCCTGCTGTCATTCTCCTAAGGATCTCTTTAAGCTGAGAACCACCTTTGCCAGCTGCTTTCCTAGCTTCATCTCTATCCTGCTTTGATCTGACTAGGTTAGCTAGATCTTTAAAACAAACCTTCTCTTCCTCCTGAGCAGGATCTTTTACAGTAGAGGGCCCCTCACCAGGATCAGTCTCCACCTCTTCTTCTCCATCTTGGGCCTTTGCAGCTCTAGTCTTTAAAGGAGCCACCTTAACTGGAGCTGTGTTTGAATTTACAGCCACCTTAATGGAAGCTGACAGGTCCTGAGATAAATCAGCTGCTGGGGCAGTGACTTCCGGTCCCACCGAGGGAGTGGGTGGAAGTGACGTTGCTCCGTTAATGGCCGACGGAGAAGAAGAAGGAGAAGGAGTAGGAGAAGGAGTAGGTGCCATGTTGATACCAGCCGATGCCCTTGGCTGCTTGCTAGAATCAGCAGAAAAGTCATTTAGAGCTGCCTTACCAATTAACTTTTTAGCCTTCTTTTTGACTGACACGGGTTCTCCACAGTCCTCGTCACTAGATGACTCTGGGACTGATCGAGAGCCACGGCGTTTTCTTTTTGATCTAGTTTTAATAACAAAACAAGCTCTGGACACCTTTCTCTCTCGCCGCAGAGAGAACAGTAAATATGCAATTACCATCACCAGCAACAGATTTATACACATCACATAAATCACCTTTGGATCCCAGGCATCACCTAAAGTTACTGTCTCCTCAGGTGGAATCTTAAAACTCTTTATCTCAATTGGGAGAGTGGTGGAGGTAACATTCCTGTATCTCACTGGCCATAATAAATTAATACATTTTCCATACCATAATTTAACTCTATGCATAACCCACATATAAATTGTCCGCACCAAATATTTACCCAGGTAATCCAAAATCAAACCCAAACAATACCTGTAAACCAGAGCCCCAAAAATTGAAAAGAATAATCGCTCCACAAACCACAATACCTTCATGTTTGCTAATTCAGCTAGAAAACACTAAATCAATCAAATAATAAATTAAACTAATTATCTGCCCCACGTTGGGCGCCAATAAAAAAAATGTCGTGGGATGGAAGGGGTAAGGCTGAGAAGCCTCTTCCCTTCCCCCTTGTAAAGTAAAAGGGAAAAAAAAATTGAAGGGAAAGGAAAAAAAAACTCGCAAGCTGAATTAGCAAAGCAGTGGAGCTATATTTACAAAGCGATGTAGGGTTTGCAGGGGATTATTTACAAATTTACAATATCTACAATATATACAAAGATATACAACAGAGTAACACAGAAATGAGAGTGCCCCCCTCGGCAGAGAGGGGTCCCCCACCTCCGCTCTCCCCTCTCTTCCCCCCCTTTCCCCAGAATGGGATAGAAAGAGAAAGAGAAGAGAGGAGAAAAAAGTTAGAAGCAGTTCGTGTTAATTGGAAGGGAGTTAGTATACAGGCCTGTTATCTGGTTTTCAAGGCCGGGGCCTTGGCAGAAAGCCCAGGACAGAAAGCTGTTGCCTGAAGAAGAGGCGGAAGCAAGACTGACTGAGAAGTGCTGGAAATGTCCAGTATAGTCCCAGCTCAGAAGTGCTTCCTCCCACTCATCCAATGAAATTAGTTTAGACTATTCCTTCCGTTTACCAACTTCCGTCCACCATATTCTCTTTCTTAAGGGGGCAACGTCAACCGGCCACACCAACCAACAACGACAGCGTAGAAAAAAAGAAGATGTGGTAAAATGAGATAATTGCTTTCCTAAAAATGAATGTTTATTTCCACTCATTAGTTAACCTGGGTCAAAATGCTTAAAGGAAGATGTTAATAACTGGTGTGCTGAGCATATCTATATGGGAGCCACGAGGATGATCAGAGGGCTGGAGCACCACTCCTATGAGGACAGACTGAAAGAGTTGGGGCTGTTCAGTCTGGAGAAGAAAAGGCTCCCAGATGAACTTAATTGTGGCCTTCCAGTATCTGAAGGGGGCCTACAAGGCTGGGGAGGGACTTCTCAGGATCTCAGGTAGTGATAGGACTAGGAGGAATGGAATGAAGCTGGAGGTAGGGGGATTCCGACTGGACGTGAGCAGGAAGTTCTTCACCATGAGAGTGGTGAAGCCCTTGAATGGGTTGTCCAGGGAGTTGGTTGAGGCCCCATCCCTGGAGGTGTTTAAGAGCAGGCTGGATGAAGCTCTGGCCAGCATGATCTAGTGTGGGGCGTCCCTGCCCATGGCAGGGGGGAGGGGTGGGTGGGTTTGGAACTAGCTGATCCTTGTGGTCCCTTCCAACCCTGACTGATACTATGATACTATGATTTGATCAAGTGTATCCAGTCCCTGAATACAAGATAATTTCAACATATTATATTCTCAGAGAGCAAAGAGTTGAGCAGAAAAATGCAAGAACTATCCTTTATAGGAACATATTCACATGTTCCAACTTTGCTCATGCTTTTAAAGTGTTTTTCCCTCTGTACACTGATGAAATCGGAAATAATTTCCAAAGCTCTCTGTAGTTCGCAACCTATCACTTGTGAAAAGGGCATAGTACAGCTATTAAGACACTGCTGTGAAGCACTAAACATTGCCTTCGTAGGATGAGCAAAATGGACTCTGTGTGGATCCTCATTGCCTTTAGAATTTGCTCATCTGTTTTTGCAGAAAAGGACTTGCTTTAAAGGTGAGACTATTGAAATAACTACTACTGAATTCTCTATCGATGCCGTTAAAGGACATTTCTGCCGGGAAGGCTCGTCTTGTTTGTTCTTGCTAGTGTGAGTGGCATATGCAGTTTATAAGTTTTTAGATTTTTAAACCAGCTGTTGTGGAACTCTGCACTATATAAGTGAACTAAAAAAAAATGTTTCCAGAATTCCTAAAATTCTCTTATTCATGTGCAGTCTGCTGCGATAAAACTTAAGGTTGTAGGTGCTTAAAAAAAATGACTGACAGGCAATATAATGCAAGTTGCTAATAGCAGCAGTGGTTCTGTTGCACACAATTCGGTTCAGCCTAAGTCCCATATCTGTGAAGAATGATAATTAGAGACAAATATATATGAGACATTTGAAATGCCAGACTGAGCAGACATAACAGTATGCATTTTTTATGTTTAATACTTCCCAAATTCTTCTTTTTTTTCCCCCCCCCACATCCTACATATTATAGATTCTGTTGCACATAACCTTGAATACCCAGTGCTGAGATATTATTCATTTCCTAAAGTTTAATTTGTGATAACATTTGCCTTCCTTTTTCAGATGCCTATAGAGCCGCATATAAATGGAATAGTTTTGATTTACACGTTTAACATTCCAAATAAATCTTTCTGCCTCTGGAAACAGCAGAATACACATGTGTAAAATTTATAGAAGACAGGAAAGTTGTACTCAACATGAAAATGTCTCATTTGTTTGTAGAGTCATTTTACTGTTTTTTGTTTGTTTGTTTTTTTGTTTGTTTGTTTGTTTTTTCAGAATTGAATGGAAAAAAAACAGGTTGGAGGTGAGGAGGAAGTTCTTCACCATGAGAGTGGTGAAGCCGTGGAATGGGTTGTCCAGGGAGGTGGTTGGAGCGCTGTCCCTGGAGGTGTTTAAGACCAGGCTGGATGAGGCTCTGGCCAGCCTGATCTAGTGTGGGGTATCCCTGCCTATGGCAGGGGGGTTGGAACTAGATGATCCTCGTGGTCCCTTCCAACCCTGACTGATACTATGATACTATGGAATTCTTTCTTTCCAAACTCAGAGTAAAGAAGAAAGATTTTGTAAAAGTCCTACCAGTTGACTGGGAAGTGGTATGCTTCTTAAGAAGAAACAAGGACTGAGTAGGTGTATGTGTATAGACAGAGGGTGAAAAAAAAAAAAAAAAACAAACATTTTCATGTAGAATAGAATAGAATAGAATAGAATAAACCAGGTTGGACGAGACCCTTGAGATCCTCACATCCAACCCATCATCCAACACTATCTAAACAACTAAGCCATGGCACCAAGCTCCCCATGAAGTCTCCTCCTAAACATGAGTGATGGCGACCTGCACCTAAAGTGACTCTTAGACAAACCTGCAAGTGTACACGGGATCTTTTATAGTTACAAATTACTGGCATCACAATGCTGATTTTTGTTATTGTTTCTATTTGTTTGTTTGTTTGTTTGTATGCTTCCTTGCTTTTTTGTTTTATTTTGCTTTCACTTCTTTGAACACTTGTCCATTTTCCATGGTTGACCTTCCTCTGGACTAACCAGAAGAATGGAATGGAGTGGAATGGAATGGAATGGAATGGAATGGAATGGAATGGAATGGAATGGAATGGAGTAGAATGGAATAGAATAGAATAGAATAGAATAGAATAGAATAGAATAGAATGGAATGGAATGGAATGGAATGGAATGGAATGGAATGGAATGGAATGGAGTGGAGTGGAGTGGAGTGGAGTGGAGTGGAGTGGAGTGGAGTGGAGTGGAGTGGAGTGGAGTGGAGTGGAGTAGAGTAGAATAGAATAGAATTAATGATGTTGGAAGAGACCTTTGAGATTACTAAATCCAACCTATAATCCAACACTATCTAACTGCTGTCTACAACTACCTGAAGGAGGTTGTAGCCAGGTGAGGGTTGGTCTCTTCTCCCAGGCAACCAGCACCAGAACAAGAGGACACAGTCTCAAGCTGTACCAGGGGAGCATCAGAAAGAGTGATTGGCCAATGGAATGGGCTGCCCAGGGAGGTGGTGGAGCCATCATCACTGGAGGTGTTTAGGGAGAGACTGGATGGGGCAAAGAACTAAGTAGAAAAGAAAATCTGCATCCTTCTAAACAAAACTGGTAGTTACTTCTGTATGCCTTTGGATAATTTCTTCAAATTATTCACATCTGCATTAAAAAAAAAAAAAAAAATGTGTAGTAATGTAGATTTCCTCTGTGTAATCTCATGTAAAGTACACTGGCATCACACTTTATATGAGGAATAAAAAAACAACCCCTACATTGCACTCTTTTGTTGAGAGATCTGTATATAATTTTCCAAAGCAGACAATTTAATAGCACATTTGTAATCTATACTTGTATATTTAGACATAGAAAATTGAGCTTTATTTTTTCTTCTAAGAAATAAATATTTCCAAACCTGACTTTTCTAATGATGTAAAATTATTAAATTTATTGAAACAGACATTTCATGAAATAAACTTTCCTACTTAGTGTCCATAATCTTTTTTTTTGTTTGTTTTTCAGAATGCCTATGATGAATTTCTCAGTGTGGCAACCACTCAGATGCATTTATAAATCCTAGAGCGAGTGATACTATCATGTAGCTTATACCAATCAAATATTATTTAAAGCATAATAAATCAGAGTGAAATTGCATGTCAGGTATTCAAAGGTTATGAGCAAGAGAATTGCTGTACAAAGTCATTGGCAGAAGGAGAAAATCACTACGGCAATCATGCTGCAATTACCCAGTTCTAGACTTCTTTATATGAAAAGTGGAATTGTAACAATTTAATGAGACAGTCACAATAATTGCAAGCCTGTATTTTTGTCTTCTTCAGATTTGACTTTGCTAGGATGCTGTTGAGAGGCCAAAGAAACAAAATTATCAAGTCACTAAAAGCCACTTTATGTTACTGTATCAGAAAACATCAGTCATGACGTCTGAATTCACATCACTTAGTTGGAATAAAATCACCAGTGTGCAAAGTATTGTAAAAATGTCTCCATCACTTTCTTTCTTCATGACATTTTGAGGGTTAATAACAATGCTTGAACACAGGGAACAGACATGGGAATTTCCAATCAACATCACAACACTTCTATAAGGTTTCTGCTCTTCATTACCCTCTGGAAGAGTTTCTCCCTCCTTCCTGCCTCTTTTTCCTCACTCTCTTTGTCCTTCTTTTTTTTTTTTTTTTTTCTTTCTTTCTTTCTCCCATGACCTCCCTGGATAATATAAAGATTCAAGATTTACCAATTACTTTTACAGTAGAATATTGTTAGTGGAATCATAGAATTGTTTAGGGTTGGAAGGGACCTCAAGGATCAGGGGACACAATATTGCTCAGAGGAGACCTTATTGCTGTCTACGACTGCCTGAAAGGAGGTTGTAGCCAGGTGGGTGTTGGTCTCTTCTCCCAGGCAACTACCAACAATAAGAGGACATAGTCTCAAGCTGTGCCAGGGGAGGTTTAGGCTGGATGTTAGGAAGAAGTTCTTCACAGAGAGAGTGATCGGCCATTGGAATGGGCTGCCAAGGGAGGTGGTGGGGTCATCATCACTGGAGGTGTTTAAGAGGAGACTGGATGATGCACTTGGTGCCATGGCTTAATGGATTAGATGGTGTTGGGTGATAGGTTGCACTTGATGATCTCAAAGGTCTTTTCCAACTATCATCTAGTTCCAACTCCCCTGGTTTTGCTGAAGTCCAGGTAGACTACATCCACAGTCCTTGCCTACATCTACCAGCCAGGTCAACTTGTTAATTCACCAACTATTTTTCTTAGTGCGAGAATAACTCAGCTCCTATGAAGTTTCTATCCAGCACTGCTGGATGAAAAAAAGACCATCACAATGATTTTTTCTCTCTGTAAAAACTGGTCATGTGTCATGCAACATCTTGAAGGCCATGAGGCATAGAGAATAAAACGTTCTTGTAAATGCATCTTAACGTGTCACTCCCCCATCCCCTGACAATCATTGACAATTGTTTCCGTGCTCACTATGAATTTTTGTGTACAACAGGCATGTGTTTCTTATTTAGCTGCTAATTGAAAATATACTTGCTGGGTTAAAAAGAAAAACTACAGCAGAAACTAAGTATTATGGACTAAATTGAAAGAAGAACTTTAAAAGCACAAGACCCTATAGACTTCATGTTTCTGGTTGGAATTTTGGTGGCTTGGGTTTGTTTGGTTTTGTTTTTTTGCTTGGGGTTTTTTGGTTTTTTGGGATCTTTTCCTTGTTTGTTTGTTTGTTTGTTTTCCATAAGTTTAGTTACATTAAAAAATATTTTGTTATTAAGTATGCTTGTTAAGCATGCTGAATTAACAGACATTAAACTGGGTAAAGAGCTTGTCAATGTACTGTATGACAGCAAACACTTGTAGTACTTCCAGTAACCAGTCCTATTGCACAGCAATCTCCTCGTGCCTCATTTTCTAGTCACTTCAAATACCATCACACAGAATACTTTTCCACAAAACCTCATTTCCCAGGGCTGTGTAGCTGGTGTGAAATGAGCCTTTTACCTTCAAAAATAACTGTTGAAGGTTATCAGAAGGCAGTTTGATCAGCTACCAATGCTCTGTATGCTCAGTAAAGTGGCAATGCTGTCATTGCAACCCAGCCTTTACAGGATGTAGAGACATAACTTTTTAAACTGTGTTCTGGTGAATTTTATAACTCATTGAGGGTGACTGGATCAGGTCAGGTTTCATAAAGTAAATTCCAAAAAGAAAAGTCACTGTTCTAGAAATTATTCGAAAGATTATTCCTCCTGAACCAGCACCAGTTTTTCTTCTCCCCCTTGTATCTGGGTAATATGCAGTGTGGAAAAAATATCTAAATGCTAAAAGCTATAACTACAAGTTATGGAATATCATGGATATCTACCATAACATGTCTGAGTATCTCAGCACCCTGGGCAAACATTTTTGTTTGATGAATATATATTATCAATAATAATATAGCCGTATTATATGGAATCATTTTCTACTTGCACTTACAAACAGAAAAAATTGTGCTATCTTTTTTTCCTCATTCAATCACTGGCTTAAGTTGATTCTGCATTATTTAAAAGTTGGTGAATTTTCTCTTCTGTGATGCAGACAAAAATGTATATATTACATGTGTATATATTTGAGGCACCATCTGGTGCCGCTGCCAGCGCTCCACGCTCACCGCTGTGGCCAGCACATGTGGCTTGTGGGGCCACAGCATGAAGCACATTGGGCCCAGGTGCAGCACCCTGTGGGGGAGGAAGCAGCAGCGGTGGTGGGTGTTTTTAGTTTTTAACTGGTTGGATGGCTGAGCCCAGAGAGAGGTGGTGAAGAGTGGGTTGGTCTCTTCTCCCAGGCAACCAACACAAGAATGAGAGGACACAGTCCCAAGACACATCAGGAGAAGTTTAGGGTCAAGGTGATGAGAAAGTTTTTGACTGAGAGAGTCGTTAGCCATTGGAATGTGCTGCCCAGGGGAGTGATGGAGTCACCATCCCTGGAGGTGTTCAAGAGAGGATTGGACATGATACTTGGTGCCATGGTTTAGTCATGAGGTCTTTGGAGACAGGTTGAACTTGACGATCTTTGAGGTCTCTTCCAACCTTGGTGATTCTGTGTATGGTTCCACATTCCGCTGGCAGCCAGTCACTAGTGGTGTCCCCCAAGGATCAGTGCTGGGCCCGATGCTCTTTAATATCTTTATCAATGACCCGGATGAGGGTATTGAGTCCATCATCAGTAATTTTACAGATGATACCATGCTGGGGGCAGGAGTTGATCTATTAGAGGGTAGGAGAGTTCTGCAGAGGGACCTTGACAGTCTGAACAGATGAGCAGAGTCCAAGGGCATGAGATTTAACACATCTAAGTTCTGGGTTCTGCACATTGGCCAAAACAACCCCATGCAGTACTACAGGCTGGGGTCAGTGAGTGGAGAGTAGCCAGGCAGAAAGGGACCTGGGGGTACTGGTCGATAGTAGATTAGATTTTGTCTATGATTTCAAATTTATGCTGAAAGTCAAGGAGCAGTGAAAGGATAAAGCAAGTGACTTGAATCTCATGAGTCCCTTTAACTGGTTGCTGATTATGGCTGATATCTTTGGTTGTTCAATGCAGGACATGCTGAAAGCAAGACATTGATCAAAACTTTATCACTTGAATTTCATAGTGGAACTGAAAATGAAGTTGCCATTTTTATGGAAGAAAAAACTTTTAAAGGGAACTTTTTGCTGTAGAGAGAGAAGGCAATCTGACATCCGTGATAATGTGTGTTTGTAATCACAAAGTGAATTTATGATACTTAGAAAAGTAAATGGTGCTGTGAGAAAAGAACCCATCAGAATCACCAAAAGTGGTTTCTGATGCCTGCATCACATGGAATTTTTCAGTCAGGTGCAATATCTATAGATTACTGTAGTATAATCAAAACAAGGTATCCAGTATACTTTAGACATTACAATTTGTAGGTCAAGTTCAAGAAAAGGAACTTTACTCAGTTCTACCCAGGACACCAAAGTACTTCCTACTGCTCTGTTAGTGTTTTAGATGTGTTCTTCCTTCCTGACATCCCTACCTAAAAGCTCTCCCAGGTGATATTAAGCTGTGAAGTCTTCTGATTCTGTGACTTACGGTGATGCTTTTCGAACTGTTTACTCTGCAGTCCTGAGCTCTAATAACAGAACTCTGCAATGAATTCCATTATTTCTAAGCTATATTTATGTATTTATTTCTGTCCTTTCAAACAGTATTTACTACAGTATGTGCAAATATTTCTGGAGTTCTAGAAGGAGTCTCTTTATTGCTTTGGCTTTCTTTTAATGATTATTCACAGGAAACATAAGACTGAGATGCAAGCAGCTTAAACTAGCATGCTTCAGCTGCAATTCAATTCCAGACATAGAAAAGAGGCTTTATCCATACAAACCACAAGAGATAGATAGGACTGAGGTTAAAACAGTTATTTTACTTTGATGTTTGCATTCAAATCCTGTTTGTCTAAATTCTGCTGCTGAAGTGCCTGTTCTTTTAACTTTCAATAAGCCTGTGCACATACAGGTGTACACTGACACATCTCTCTATAGATTCTGTCTCTGAACATATATATGTATGTATTGATGTCTATACATGGCTATATTTATATGTTAAATCAATCTATATGTCCATGTTTGTATGCCCACAATATATAAATATTTTTACAGCTTCTTGGAAGCTACTAACTTGTCTTTGGTACAGAAATACTTAGACACTGATCTATTTCAGAGATAATTTCTTTCAATTTACACTGAAAACTAGAATGACTGGAAAATCACCTTAAGAAATATGTGTTTTGATCAAAAGAAAGTTTCTGATAACTGAGATGGTAAAAAGTCATGTCAGCAAGGTCCTCCCTTGACCTGTGAGGGTAGGGCTGGCCAGGTTCTATCTCCACAGATAAGGAAAATACCTGCAGGCAGACAGCAAGAGTGAAAAGCCCACTTTGAACTTAATGAAGTTCCTCTCAGCCCATTTCTCCAGCCTGTTGTGGTCCCTCTGGTTGTCAGCACAACTCTCTAGCACACCAATCAGCCCTCTGAATTTTGTTTCCTCAGCAATATTGCTGAGGTGCACTCTGCCCTATCATCGTGATCATCAATGAAGATGTTAAACAGCATCGGACTCAGTACTGATGCTGAGGTACACATCTAGTCATTGATCTCCAGCTAAACTTTATGCCATTGACCACCACCCTCTGGACTCAGTTGTTTAGCCTGCTTTCAACCCATCTTCACTCTCTTTTCATACAGTCCATACATCAGCAACCCTCTATAGCAATCTAATGTGAGACAAAGTTTTATTAACATCTGAGTAGACAGAATCTGTTTCTGATTTGCCAGGCCAGTCATTTCACCATAAAAGGTTATCAAGTTTATTAAGCATGACTTCCCCTTGGTGAATTCATGCTATTTCTGGTAAGTTTCTCATTTGTTGTTCCATGACCATCCCAGGGATCAAGGGGAGATTACTGGGTCTGTAGTTCTGTGGCTCTTTCTCTCTTGCCCTTCCTGAACATATGAGTGAATTTTTGCTTTCCTTCAGTACTTCGGTACTTCTTACTATAACCATGAATGCAATGATAATAATCTTCAGCTCTTTTAGCTTTAAGATAAGGATAATACATTAAAATAAAAAATCAGCAGACCTACCTAACACTGATCATAATGACTGTCATGATAATCTGAGATCAAAAGCATCAATTGGAGGCTGATTGCACAAGAACATCACTAGAAAACATCTGAATTAGGACTGAATATAATGATTGCTTAATTGTTGTGTGTTTAGGGAATATGTTCACATGGATTTATATGTTAACTCACCAGTCTGTCATAGTTAAGTAATAATCTCAAATAGTTAATGGCAAAATCAAATGGATTACAGCACAAAAAAAGCATTTTCATTTTAGGTGTTAAAAAACAACAAAAAAAGGGAAACTCGGGTATTATATCACAAGAAAGAATAATTAAACTAGGTTATGTTCTCAAGTTTTTATTTTGTATGTGGTTTTAAATGTGACTTAACAAAATTTATGGAGGATATAGAAAATTTTGGAGGCTTTAGTTGGGAGAATTTCAAAAGAAAAAGAAACAACATCAGTCCAAAGTTAGGAACAATAGGACTCAATACCTTTCCTTAGCAAAAACAAAGCATCAAGAGATCAGTATGTTAGGATGAGTAAAGTGGGTTATTATGTTATGTTTAATTTTACATTGGGCAGAACCATGAATATTAAGGATGTCATCTCTGAGCCAGCAAAGTGGCCTTTTCACTCTTGCTGTCTGCAGGTATTTTCCTTATCTATGGACATAGAGCCAGGCCAGCCCTATCCTCACAGATCAAGGGAGGACCGTGCTGAAACTAAACACTTCCATGCTTTTTGACCATCTGAGAAAAAGGCAAAGGTGTAACATTGAGGCCTTTGAAGCAGATTGTAAAAGACAATGCTGAAGATTGGGTTTGCTGTATTTGTAGGTCTTTGTATCTTAATCCCTGCGTACAATGTGTTCAGGCTAGAACTGGTATGGTTTATCAAGTCTTCTTTATTAATAAGAAATGGGAAATGTAATTATTAGAGCTAGCAAGATCTATCATAATATCATAATATCAGTCAGGGTTGGAAGGGACCACAAGGATCAGCTAGTTCCAAACCCACTGCCATGGGCAGGGACACCCCACACTAGAGCAGGCTGGACAGAGCCTCATCCAGCATGCTCTTAAACACCTCCAGGGACGGGGCCTCGACCACCTCCCTGGACAACACATTCCAGGGCTTCACCACTCTCATGGGGAAGAACTTCCTCTTCACATCCAGCTTGAATCTCCTCACCTCCAGCTTCATTCCATTCCCCTAGTCCTATCACTACCTGATATCCTGAGAAGTCCTTCCCCAGCCTTCTTGTAGGCCCCCTTCAGATACTGGAAGGCCACAATTAGGTCACCTCAGAGCCTTCTCTTCTGCAGACTAAACAGCCCCAACTCCTTCAGTCTGTCCTCATAGGAGAGGTGCTCCAGCCCTCTGATCATCCTTGTGGCCCCTCTCTGGACATGCTCCAGCACTTCCATATCCCTCTTGGAATAGGGGCTCCAGAACTGGAGACAGTACTCCAGGTGGGGTCTCCCCAGAGCTGAGTTGAGGGGGAGAATCACCTCCCTTGACCTGCTGGCCACACTTCTCCTGATGCAGCCCAGGATCTGATTGGCTTTGCAGGCTGCAAGTGCACACTGAGAGCTCATGTTGAGCTTCTTGTCCACCAGCACCCCTGAGTCTCTCTCCTCAGGGCTGCTTTCGAGCCAGTCACTGCCCAGCCTGTATTTGTGCCTGGGATTGCCTCAACCCACATGCAGGACCCTGCACTTGGTCTTGCTGAACCTCATGAGGTTGGCTTGTGCCCACCTCTCCACCCTGTCAAGGTCCCTCTGGATGGCTTCCCTTCCCTCCAGTGTGTCTACTGCACCACACAGCTTGGTGAGATCAGGCAGGTAACAAAAAAGTAAGTTCAAACTGTGGGATGAAACTTTTCTATCTAAAAGAAGAAACTCTCCTGTTTGTGTATTGACTTTGCAAGGTAAGTGGAAAGGAATGTGTGCTTACTATTGTAGTGTAGCTGGAAGTGTTGTTATCTTTACCCATATATTATGCCAGTTGTGTTAGAACGAGCTAATTGGTGCAGATTTTATTAATTGCTTTTGCTATGTAGTTAATTTTACCTTGCTTGCTTTTATATATGCAAAGAATGTTAGAAAGGTTGATCAAAAGTGTGGTTTTATTAGAAAAAGAAAATGGGAGAGATGTAGAAGGGTTGTTTCTGGATAGCTGTGGAACAGCTATGTTTTGGCCTTGAGTTAGGAAAGCACACCTTATCAGTAACTGAGAGAAAGAGGGAAATGTAGGGGAAGATTCTCATTCAAGCTCACCTGTTTTGGCAATCCACTTACATTTACTTTGTGCAGAGACCAGGCTGTGGAGAACGAGCTATGCATTAGTCTGTGTTTATGTACCACATGGAAATGGAAGATGCACACACAGGTTGAAGTAATAGTGGCCTTTAGCATATAAACTTGGACTTTGCTACTCTGGTTGTTAATCCTCAATGTTCAGTGTGATGCTAGTGGGCATTTCTTGAAAATGACATGACTCAAACTATATTTCTTCAGTACCCACAACCTGGATACTATTCCATTTTCACTGATGTGTTTGTAAAAATGTAAACAGAGAGTTTCAATTTAAAGTTAGTTTCTTTCAAAATCCAGTGAATGATCCTTTATGTCTCACATAATTTTGTGATCTTTATTGCATGTATAAAATGTCAATAATAATATCACTTTTTTTCTCTGCTTCTCTGTTTGGTCTGTACCTTGTTTCTAGTTGACTGGGTTTGGGGTTTTTTTTGTTGTTTTTCAGCTTTTGAAGCTTTTTTCTTGGGGGTGAAGAAAGAAAGCTGGTAGTTGCTTGCCTTTTTTTTTTTCTTTTTAATATGAAAGAAATATGAAGAAATCCAAAGTGAAGCAATTACTCTTGCATTACTTATACAAATATATACATGTATGCCAGTAATTCTTCTTCACTGTTAGATGTCCAGATGCTGTCAGATATTTCACATGACCTTTGTTCCATTGGTCAAGAGTTTCAGAGTCTACTTGAATATAATACCTTGGGAGGTCAGAATCATGCAGAGAAAGACAATTTTTCTGCCAGTTAGTGCCAATCCTGTAGAGAGTCTTAATACTAGAGAAGAATACTTGATTTTTCCTCTGAATTTCATGAGGAGATAATGGACCACAGGGGTGATGTGCTCGTCATGACCTCTGCTGCTAAGCAGATGAGCTAACACGGCCTATAATACCTGAAGGCTTTTCAGGTTGTGTTGCACTCGATTGAGGGTTTCAGTTTGAAGCTGTGTTTCCACATCTGAGTGTAAGCATCCTGCTGCAGTATACTTTTTTTTTTTTGTTTGATTGCTTTGGGTTTTTTGGGTTTTTTTTGTTTCTGCATCAAGAACAGTGTGGCCAGCAGGAGCAGGGAGGTCATTCTGCCCCTGTACACTGCACTGGTTAGGCTGCAACTCGAGTACTGTGTCCAGTTCTGGGCCCCTCAGTTTAGGAAGGATGTTAAGTTGCTTGGAACGAGTCCAGAGAAGGGCAACAAAGTTGGTGAGGGGTTTGGAACACAAGCCCTATGAGGAGAGGCTGAGGGAGCTGGAGTTGTTTAGCCTGGAGAGGAGGAGACTCAGGGGTGACCTTATTGCTCTCTACAACTACCTGAAGGGAGGTCGTAGACAGGTGGATGTTGGTCTCTTCTCCCAGGCAGCCAGGACCAGAACAAGAGGACACAGTCTCAGGCTGCATCAGGGGAGGTTTAGGTTGGATGTTAGGAAGAAGTTCTATACAGAAAGAGTGATTGCCCATTGGAATGGGCTGCCTGGGGAGATGGTGGAGTCACCATCATTGGAGGTGATCAGGAGGAGACTTGATGGGGTGCTTGATGCCATGGTTTAGTTGTTTAGGTGGGTTGGATTGGCTGATGGGTTGGACATGATGATCTTGATGGTCTCTTCCAACCTGGTTGTTTATTATTATTATTTATTATTATTATTATTATTATTATTATTATTATTATTATTGTTATTATTGTTATTATTGTTATTATTGTTATTATTGTTATTATATTTTGTTTTGTTTCAGCTTGCATTGATAACTAAGTATTCAAAAGTTTATTCCATGCCAAATATTAAGTGGAAGACCTGGTTCAGCTTAGCCAGAAAATCAAAAAGATTTCAGTATATCCCATACATACCAAGCTGAAGTGGCAGTCATTGACTGGACTTGACAAGAATATAAGGATCACATTGCTTGGCTTTTTTATCTGTAAAATAGATCACAATCCAAAACACTCTTATTATTGTGGATGAAAAGTCAGGTGTGTTGAAGGATGTCAATCCAAATAACCTATGCCCAGAAATCAGCAAAAGGAAACACCAAACAGAAGAGTGTTCTTAAGTATTTTCCCACATTTTGTTATCTAAGACAGGTTTTCCAGCAGGACTCTGTCTGTGAAGAACTTTCTCCACACCTTGAGCCTAAACTTCCCCTGGCACAGATTGAGACTGTGTCCCCTTGTTCTGGTGCTGGTTGCTAGAGAGAAGAGACCAACCCCTTCCTGGCTACAACCACCTTTCAGGTAGTTGTAGAGAGCAATGAGGTGTCCCCTGAGTCTCCTCTTCTCCAGGCTAAACAATCCCAGCTCCCTCAGCCTCTACTCATAGGGCTTGTGCTCAAGGCCTCTCTCCAGCCTTGTTGCCCTTCTCTGGACACATTCAAGTGTCTTGATGGACTCAATGATCTTTGAGGTCTCTTCCAACCTTGGTGATACTGTGATACTCTGAATCTGCTTCTATTCAGGATATAAATGGCATAAAAAAAAATTATAGTAGTGGAAGTAGCATTCTCCTGACCTGATACAATCTAATCCACTAGAATCAGGTTATTATCACCAAATAGAAAAGGAAAAATCAAAACCAAAAACAAAATAAAGAAAACAAGTGTCTTAAGATTAAGTTCATGTAATCCCTAAATATTTCTAAAACATTAAAAATTAATTTCAGCCTGTTACTTTATGTTGACTTTGTGCTGTCAGCTCTATATTGACTAGAGAAAACCAGGAAAATATGCTTATATTGAAAATATCAAAATTTAGAGTTAGTATGTACTCTCTGGACATGGGGGACAGAATACCTGTACATACACAAAAGGATATCAAACAGAACTACTTGCCTTGGACCTCAGTATGTCTCAACCAATGTTGACCACAATCCTTATCTTTCCTTTCCTTTTGCTCACAAAGCAAACTGACAACCCTGCACTGAATAGGGCATTTCAGGGTATGAACTTACTTTCCCTAACAGCCACAAGAAAAAAATTGCTCAGATTGAATAGTTTAACCAAAATCATTAACAAAATAATGTATGACTTTACTAATGTCACATAATTAACTAGCTTTTCATTAAGGATCAGTATCAGTAATGCAAAAAGCAAATCAGAATTCCACATTTACAGAATGTTACACATTTCTAAACACCCTTCTTTAACCAAAGCCCTCTAAAATTTAATCCTCCTTACAGTTTCTCTGTTCCACATCAGGAAGTCATCAACACCCCTCTGTAGCAATGCACACTCCCTACTTCCTTACCCACTGTGGGAGATGTGAGCCCCTCCTCCAGATCTTCATGAGGAAGCCCTGAACAAAGTCCCCTGCACCTATCAGTGAATAGGCCTCATGCTGACACCCCATTGCAAAGTACAAGCTGCTCCTGGTGCTCCATGGGGCAGCTGTACAGCCTTGTCTAGGCTGAGATTGGAGTACTACAGGGCCACTGAGGCAGGCACAAGCCCAGTGTGACTGCTGCTGCTTCTTCTCCAAGGTCCAACTCTCCTGTTAAGAATTTGCATTGTGTGTTTCATTGGATTGGATTTTTATTTAATTTTTATTTGTTCTTCTTTTCAGAGTGCCTTCTTCATTTCAAAAGTCTCTGAAAAAATTTGGATGGTGTTTAATCCATCTGATCTTTGCTTTCCTACCTAGTATAGACAGCAGGGGGCAGGTGGTCATTTTCCTCCTTAACATAGTAATTTTTTGGACAAATATCATTCAGACAGTTTTCTTTATTCAATCCCCACACACACTCTGTGCGCTCATATTCATATCTTAACACACAGTGTTATCCAGTCTATTGGCCAAGGGTGGTTGTGCACTCCTGCACTGATTTAATGCACTAGTCATTGTAATTAGGAAGCTAGATCTACACTGAAACATGTATTTAAAACCCTAATTCCCAAAGAAATTTTCCCTCCCTGGTTTTAGTTATTCAGATGATACTGTTAGCTGATATCCATTTATAGTGGTGAGTTCTGGCTCTCTTCCTCTAAAGGACAATTTCAATAGTCAGGACAGGACACCCCAGAGAGAATAATTTGAGAACTCAGTATGACAAAGGCTGCTTTACTCACATACCAGTTAGCTCTCCCATTCAGAGGGAATGCTTATCTCTGATTAATCAACACTCTGCTGCAAATTGAACCTGAAGCAACACCACTTGTAGTTACAGTGGGGACATACATTTTCACTGTGAAAATAACACACAAAAAGTGTAAAATTCTATTATCTAGAAACTCTTTCCAAAACAAACAAACAAACAAACATGTTCAAATATATCTCTTTCAAGAGGTCAATAGCCCATTTTAATGAGAGATAATGCAATAATTGAAGGTCTTAGTAATGTGCTTGATTTTTTTCTTTTACATAATGTCCTAGGTTTGGCTGTGATAGGATGAAATATGTGGACTGGTTTCTGTTTTCTTTTTTTTTCCCTCTTCACCTTGACTCCTGTGTCCAGTTCTGGGCCTCTCAGTTTAGGAAAGATGTTGAGGTGCTGGAACGTGTCCAGAGGAGGGTAACAAAGCTGGTGAGGTGTTTGGAGCACAAGCCCTATGAGGAGAGACTGAGGGAGCTGGGGTTGCTTAGCCTGAAGAAGAGGACGCTCCGGGGAGACTTTATTCCTCTCTACAACTCCCTGAAGGGAGGCTGTAGCCAGGAGGGGGTTGGTCTTTTTGCACAGGCAACCAGCACCAGAACAAGAGGACACAGTCTGAAGATGTGCCAGGGGAGCATCAGGCTGGATGTTAGGAAGAAATTCTTCATAAAGAGAGTGATTGCCTGTTGGGATGGGCTGCCCAGGCAGGTGGTGGAGTCATCATCACTGGAGGTGTTTAGGAGGAGTCTTGATGGGGTGCTTGATGCCATGGTTTATTTGATTACCTAGTGTTGGATGATGGGTTGGATGTGATGATCTTGAAGGTCTCTTCTAACCTGGTCTATTCTATTCTATTCTATTCTATTCTATTCTATTCTATTCTATTCTATTCTATTCTATTCTATTCTATTCTATTCACAAGAAGTCAGGAGGGACCACAGACAAGATAAGCAGCTGAACCAGCCAATCCATTACAGTACTGGATGCTGTAATGATATCATGCTCACTCTTTAAAGGAAGGGCTGTCAGGACAAATGTGGGTGCTTGGAGCAGATGACTGTGGTGTGTTGTGGTAGGATCAGGCAGGTGGCTTGGGCATAGCCAGGCCATTGTGGTCAGTGCTGTTTTTTGCATCACTTGCTGTATATACTCTTTCATGAGTACTCTCACTCTCCCTGGTTGTTGTTATCCCTTTGTGCTCTTCTGTTAAACTCTCCTTATCTCAGCCCAAGAGGTTTTGCCTTTTTTCGCCTGATTTTCCTGCTTACCACACCAGGGCAGGCATGTGGGTGTGGGAGGCAGTTATGTAAGCTTCCACATGGGGCTCAGCTGCCAGCTGGGCCCAAATCACGACATATACACATTTAGGAAGTCATTCTAGAACAAAGCAGTGCTTACATTTAAAGAGCAACCAGCAGCTGCATCTAGTCTGGGCAAGAGGGTAGGTGGCAGAGGCCATCTGAGAATTTTGGGCCAATTTAGTCTTCTAAATTTAGTAACCTGTCTGAACACATCACATTCCCGTCATCACTGAGAAACTAAATATGCAGGAACATGAAGTACTGGTGTAACCTCTAAAATAACATCTGTGATATGGAAAGCACTGGTACCTAAATTAGGAATTATTCTCATGTACACCAATTTAGTAGTGGACATTCTAAGTGAAATCTACACATGAATAACAATGAACTTTTCTTCTAGAGAAGGTAAAAAGGCTTTACACACCTCTCAAGGGTGTCTGAAGCCTTGACTCTGAAGTACATAAGATATCTGAGTAGGACTAGCAGGTGTCACCAAGGATGTGTTCAAGACTGGGAGCAGTGGCTGGAGGGCAAGTATGAATAGAATAGAATAGAATAGAATAGAATAGAATAGAATAGAATAGAATAGAATAGAATAGAATAGAATAGGTACGTAAATCTCTCCATAGGTGTATAAATCACTACATTATTTGGGGAATGGTTTCTCCAATTCTTCAACAATTATTCCAAAAAGGCTCCATAGAAAATCCCTAAACTCAAGCTTGTTTGAGCTTCAGTAACTGAAACATTAACAAGGCATCACTATGATAAGGAATTTTTTACATACTCTCTCTAATTCCTTCTATTCCATTTCTTTGAGAAGTTATGAAAGTAGCTCAAAAATAGTGTTTGTAAATATCTAGACTGCAGTCAGACACTGGCAATTTTATGGACAACTCATGTAGTTGTTCTAGCATTCCTAATTATTGTCATTAGAGCGCTTTTAACTTCGTTTCATAGCCCACTAATGATCTTCACAGATTCTAAATATCCTATTTAAGAATTTATTCTTGGCTATGTTCATTATGCTTTTGTGTAGAGCATATCAGCTGCAGTATCTTAACCTCTGCCTACATGAAATTTATATAGCCATTCAAAAGTTTGAAGAAACTAATGAAAATAAAGTTCTGTAACTGTATGTCACATTACTTTCTTTTTCCCCCTTCAGAGAAGACTTGTGTAATGTTATTTTTCTCGTTTTCTCTATTCTGAAAGGAAAAAATACTTCTATTCCCAAACAAAAAGCTATTATTCTTAAAAAATGTATAATGTATACCTCCTACTTTGGATTGCTAAATACTTCTAAACCATTTCTAAGTGGAAACACTGTAAGTTACCTTTGAATCACCTGCATTGTATATTCTGGCTACCTATAGTTTAGTGTAGTGGTTTGAGCTTTAACTGGGACTTAAGAGCTCAGATGGGGGTAAGGCTGAGAATCCCTCCCCCCATCACCCCCTCTGCCCTCCTCCCTCCCAACAGAGAGGAAAAAAGAAAGGGAAGGAGCAAATCCACCAAGAAATAATTTGTAGTTGGCAAGGTTCATGAAGGCAAGGAACAAGGATGGATGGGAGGAAAAAAAAGAACAAGAATACAAAACCAGTCTCTCTGAAGAGTGACAGAGGCAGCAGGGAGAGTCATGACCTCTAGTTATGAGGTCTGTGGTGACAGGTTGAACTTGATGATCTTTGAGGTCTTTTCCAACCTTGGTGATATTGTGATATTGTGAGAAGGATCAGGCCTGACCACGTGGCAGAGAAGCAGGAAGGCAGCTGCAGTAGCTCTTGTCCAGGAAAAGCAGGACCCAAGAAGAGTTAATGGCTCTCCAGTGTCCTCCCTTTTATACCATAGCTGGGCAGGGAGGGGGAGTGGAACAGAGTCAGTTTCCCAGGGGGAAAATGCCCTGCAGGGAGGGCAAAGCACTTGCAAGCCCTCCACCCACAGCTCCCAGGATGGGCGTTAATCCACCACATTTAGTAAATGAAAATTTTCTAAGAATCTTCTCTGTAACTGAGGCAAATGCACTGAACGAACAACATTTGCAGTTAAAATCTAGTAAATCCTTCAAACTTGATTTATTTCACAGAATCACAGAATGTTAGTGGTTGGAAGGGACTTCCAGAGATCATCAGGTTCAACCTTCCCTGCCAAAAGCAGCATCACCTAGGGTAGTCCTCACAGGAATGCATCCAGGTAGGTTTTAAGAGTCTTCAGAGAAGGAGACTCCACAGCCTCTCTGGGCAGTGTGCTCCAGTGCTCCATCACCGTCACTGTGAAGAAGTTTCTCCTCATATTGAGGTGAAACCTTCTATGATCAAGTTTGTATCCATTGTTCCTTGTCTTATTAATTTGTACCACCAAAAAGAGACTGGCCCCTACCACTTGACACCCACTCCTCAGATATTTATAGACATTGATGAGATCCCCTCTCAGTCTTATCAAGACTAAACATCCCCAGATCTCTCAGTCTCGGTCACAGGGGAGATGCTCAAGTCCCCTAATCATCTTTGTGGCTCTCTGTTGGACTCTCTCCAGCAGGTCCCTGTCTCTCTCAAGCTGGGGAGCCCAAAACTGGACACGATATTCCAGGTGTAGTCTCACCAGGGCAGAGAAGGGTAGAAGAACCTCCCTAGACCTGCTGGACACACTTTTCTTGATGCACTCCAGGATACCATTTGTCCTCTTGGTCACAAGGGCACATCATTGTTCCATGGTGAACTTACTATCCACTAGGACTTCATGGTCTTTCTCCATGGAGCTGCTTTCCAGCAGGACACCCCCCAACCTGTACTGGTGCCTGTTATTATTCCTCCTGGGATGCAGGACCCTGCATTTGTACTTATTGAACTTCATGAGGTTTGCCTGCACCCAGCTCTCCAGCCTGTTCAGATCTCATTGGTTGGCAGCACAGCCTGACAGGATGTCAGCCAACCTCCCCAGTTTTGTATCATCAGGGAACTTGCCAAGGGTACACTCAATCCCCTCATCCAGGTCATTAATAAAGATATTGAACAAAACTGGGTCCAGTACCAATCCCTGGGGAACACCACTGGCTACAAGCTTCCGAGTTGACTCTGTGACATCAGTTACAACCCTCTGAATTCTGTTGCTGAGCCAATTTTCAAACCATGTCACAGACATATTTCCTACAGTGTTTCCTATTTCCCAGTTCAGGTTAAATCCAAAGACTTTCAGCATACTGATGAGCCCAAGACAAGAAGCTGGTGTTTAGTTCATCTCTAAGATCCTCCCAGTAGTCAAACTGACTGCTACTATGCCAAGAGAGGCATCTTTTTCTTACATGGATACCTTATTATTTTTTATGAGATTGTCATTCAGAATTTCTTTGGTCTTTTCCTTTAGATTACACCTCTAAAAGTTTTAAAATATATGAGTTATATTATTATTTACAAATACATTTAAAACATTGATATTTGTATGTACTAGCCTAAATATTCTAGGTCTAAGTCAGCAATGTAATGCTGGCATGGCATAGGGACCAAAAGATATCCACCCACTACTGAATTCCACAACAACTCTAACACTTGTATCTGGTGTTGTACCTACATGTATCTAGATATTTTGGGTTAGAAGTTTGTGTTTGTAAATTAAGTCCTAGATGTCTGAATTTACAGCTAAACTAAGCATCACCAAAAGAAGTGTGCCCAGGCATCCAAGAGAGCAAATGGCATACTGGCCTGCATCAGGAACTGTGTGGCCAGCAGGAGCAGGGAGGTCATTCTGCCCCTGTACACTGCACTGCTTAGGCTGTACCTCCAGTACTGTGTCCAGTTCTGGGCCCCTCAGTTTAGGAAGGATGTTGACTTGCTGGAACGAGTCCAGAGAAGGGCAATGAAGTTGGTGAGAGGTCTGGAACACAAGCCCTATGAGGAAAGACTGAGGGAGCTAGGATTGCTTAGCCTGGAGAGGAGGAGACTCAGGGGTGACCTTATCTACTCTCTCTTCTCCCAGGCAGCCAGGACCAGAACAAGAGGACACAGTCTCAGGCTGCACCAGGGGATGTTTAGGTTGGATGTTAGGAAGAAGTTCTATACAGAAAGAATGATTGCCCATTGGAATGTGCTGCCCAAGGAGGTGGTGGAGTTGCTGTCATTGGAGGTTTTCAGGAGGAGACTTGATGGGGTGCTTGGTGCCATGGTTTAGTTGTTTAGGTGGGTTGGATTGGTTGATAGGTTGCACACGATGATCTTGATGGTCTCTTCCAACCTGGTTTGGTTTATTCTAATTCTAGTTTAAGTGTGGCCAGCAGATTGAGATCAGTTTTCTGGCACTCTGCTCTTGTGCTACTTCTCTTGGAGAACTATTTCCAGCTATGAGATCGTTAAAAAAGTAAAGTCATAGACCTGCTGGAGCAGGTGCATAGGTGGGCCACAATGATGATCAGAGGGCTGGACCACCTCTCCTATGAAGACAGGCTGAAAGAATTGGTGTTGTTCATTCTGGAGAAGAGAAGGCTCTGGGAAGACCTTATTTAATATCTGAAGGGGATCTACAAGAAGACTGGGGAAGTACTGTTTAGAAGGGCTTGCAGTGATAAGAGACAATGGTTTTAAACTGGAGTAGGGTTGGACATAAGGAGACAGCTCCGAACAATGAAAGCGATGATATGCTGGAACCGGGATATGCTTGAAGCCCTGTCCCTGGAGACATTCAAGATCAGACTCAATGTGGCTCTGGGCAGTCTGATCTAGTTGGAGAAGATGATCTTTGAAGGTCCTTTCTAACCTGATGAAATCTGTGATTCTGTTCATTTGAACAGGAGCCTGAACAGTAATCTTAGATGTAAACTTACATGTCTGACACACAGAGCAGCCAAGATAAATTACTCTTGAAGTTTTGTGAGATAAACTGCATTCCAGTCTTTACATGTACTGAACACTTACAGCTTGCAGTCTGTCATGTGTATACTGTTTGCATCAACTAACAATCTATAACCTTTATTGTATTTCTGTCCCCTATTGCTCTAGAAGAAGGAACACTTTCTGTCTTCCTCTGAGATTAGATGATGCATAATTAAGAGTAAACAAGACAAAGCATGTTCCCTTACTTTCTGCTGAAGCATAGCTTTGTTATTTTATGGTATGTTCTTATATAAAGGGAAAAAAAAACATACCCTTTGATTAAAAAAAAAAAAAAAAAAGGTGTTATGAGAGTAATAAAATAATTGCTAAAAAAAAAAATGGAAATTAAAAGTTTTGTTTTCATAAACCCACGGTTTTAGAACAACTCCATGTTTTTCCCTCAAATGTTTCCTTCATTAAAAACTTGTGACTTTTGGAAGACATTCCACATTTAAATTTATCCTAAAACAGAGTTCTACTAATTAAACCAACTGAAATCTCTATGTGAGCCTTTTTCACATTTTAATCTTCAAAGAATTTCTCATATGATATTTCTCTCTTGCTCTAGTACTGGATCAAAAATATTCCCCTTTCATAAAACAAACACAGAATAGGCTGTTTCTGATAACTTTGTGACCAAGAAGGGTTCCTTTAAGCTGGTGTCCTCTGTTTAATACTCGATCCAAAGAGCAGTGTAATGAGATTATATTTGTTTTCACCAAGATAATGTATGGCTGTGATTTCCTCATTTGGTTGTGCCACTAGCATTTTCTCCCTACCTTCATCAAATTTCTTACTATAGAATAGAATAGAATGGAATGGAATGGAATAGAATAGAATAGAATAGAATAGAATAGAATAGAATAGAATAGAATAGAATAGAATAGAATTTACCCATTGTTCTTTGCTGTCTTAAGCAAAATGAATTCAGATAATTAAATTTCATCACAATAATTAACATAAGTAATAAGAAAAAGGGGTTTTGCTATTACATATTCACTTTATTATTGATGTGCTTATTATCGACAGAATCACAGAAATATTCAGGTTGGAAAAGACCCTCAGGATCACCAAGTCCAACCAATACCCCTACTCTACATGGTTCATCCCTATACCAAATCCTCAAGTACTATGTCTAAATGACCTTTAAACACATCTCAACCACCTGGGCAGCACATTCCAATGCCTGACCACTCATTCTGTGAATTTTTTTTTCCCTAATGTCCAGTCTAAACCTATCCAGTCGTAGCGTTAGGCCATTCTCTATTGTTCTATCACTAATTACCTGGGAGAAGAGACCAGCACCAGCCTCTCCACAACATCCTTTCAGGTATTCGTATAGAGCAATGAAGTCCCCCCTCAGCCTCCTCTTTTCCAAACTAAACAGCTCAGCTCCTTCAATCTCTCCTCATAAGATTTATTTTCCAGGCCCTTCACCAGCTTCATTGCCCTCCTTTGCATGAGGAGAGACTGAGGGAGCTGGAGTTGCTTAGCCTGGAAAAGAGGAGACTCAGGGGAGACCTTATTGCTGTCTACAACTACCTGAAGGGAGGTTGTAGCCAGGTGGAGGTTGGTCTCTTCTCCCAGGCAAGCAGCACCAGGAAAAGAGGACATAGTCTCAAGCTGCACCAGGGGAGGTTTAGGCTGGATGTTAGGAAGAAACTCTTCACAGAAAGAATGAGTGCCATTGGAATGTGCTGCCCAGGGAGGTGGTGGAGTCACCATCCCTGGAGGTGTTTAGGAAGAGACTGGATAGGGTGCTTGGTGCCATGGTTTAGTGGATTAGATGGTGTTGGGTGATAGGTTGGACTCAATAATCTCCAAGGTCTCTTCCAACCTGGTTAATTCTATTCTATGATGTTTTATTGAAGCTGTACAAGTGTCCTAGTCCTTTAAAGATGCTGTGAAGAAGCCCTACAAAATATATAACATCACAAATCTCACAGTTCATCAAGTTAGCCATGATTTGAATTGTTGTACTGATGCCACACAGGTCAATGCCTAGAAGAAAGACAGAATCAAGTAGCTTCATGGACTGTTACTGGGCTTAATATTTTCGCAACAGGGCCACAATCCTCTTTTCCTTGCATTACATCTTCCAGCACTAAAACCTCTGAGTCCTAGGAAAAAAAAAGAAAACAACAAAAAGAACAAAACAAAACACCAATCTCATCTTCACTTGCTAACTAATTAGATTCCACCAATAAATTAGGGCCCTGCTCTCCATAAATAGTACCTCAGAAAACATTCTTCCACTCTGCAGTGCTATTTCTCTGATTTGTATGTGAAATCCATGCCAGTCTGTCTTGAGAGTGCTGAGATCAAATTCTTTTATGTGTTTAGTTAATTTTCTAAAATGTAAGTTCAATTTACTGCAATAGATTGACCAAAACAGGTTTGAAAAGGAAATTAAATATACTCCTGGGATGATAAGGTCTCCTAGGGTGCTGAGAGGGCTGGCAGAAGAGCTGTCCAAGCCTATCTCCATCATTTTCCACCAGTTCTGACTCACTGGAGAGGTTCCAGATGACTGGAAACTGGCCAATGTGATCTCCATCCTGGTTGTAGACAGGAGGGAGTTAGTCTCTTCTCCCAGGCAACCATCACCAGAACAAGAGGACGCAGTCTCAAGCTGTACCAGGGGAAGTTTAGGCTCGAGGTGAGGAGAAAGTTCTTCACAGAAAGAGTAATTGGCCATTGGAATGGACTGCCCAGGGAGGTGGTGGAGTCACTGTCCCTGGAAGTGTTCAAGAGGGGATTGGACATGGCACTCGGTGCCATGGTCTAGTAGTCATGAGGTCTCTATGATTCCTCTACATCATATGGGACATGCACTTTTTTTGTTATATTTATGTGTAAGTTCATGTCAGGTTGTATATAAACCCCAGTGTATATATATATTTATAAAAATATATCTTATGATAATAATATTAATCATAATTAATAAATAAATGTGTGTATATATTTATTATTATTATTATTATTACTATTATTTTATTTCCAACATATGATGAATACATCTGGAAAGCACATAGGATACAGTAAACCTGAAGGGAGAAGGCACTTCTGAAGAAAACAACTTAATTACATATCAAAACTAATTAAGACATGCCTGCCATCATTTTGGGGGTTTTATAAGAAATTTAGTACAATGGATTTATTCCACTGTGGCAGCTGACGGTAATGGTACCGCGTTTCCCAGCTGTAAAATAAGGAACAAGTAGCTCAGGGAGTGATAAAATCATCTTACACACATGAGATTGCTTCTAGCTGATCATCCTGCAGATTTATTTGCTATACTCTGAAAATGTTCTGTTGATTTTTTTCTTTGTTTGTTTGCTTGGCTGGTTGTTTAGATTTTGTTTTGGTTGTTTATTTGTTTTTTTTTGCTTGTTTTAATTTGTCAAAAACATAATGTTTATACTTAAGAAAGTTTTACTTGACTCACTTTTGACAGCCATTCAGCACCCTAAACTGAAGTTGTTCCACACAGATGCTTCCTTCAAAGGATTTCTGTCTCACCATGAATAGTCTTATACAGTGACTAGGCATAGGTGAATCTGAGTGGAAACCCTTTTCAAACAGCCAGCATGCAGTCATCTGGATTCTCCTTTTTTATAGAATCATAATCTAGGAAAAGACTGTTAACATCATCAAGTCCAACCTAAAACTAATACTGCCAAGCCCACATATATTTTAGATACCTTCAGGGGTGGTGACTCCGTGTGATGGGTTGAAATTTCCCTCCCACATTAACTTTGCCAGACCATAGAATCATAGAATCATAAAATCAATAAGGTTGGAAAAGACCTCAACCTGTCACCCAAGACCTCATGACTACTAAACCATGGCACCAATGCCACGTCCAATCCCCTCTTGAACACCTCCAGGGACAGTGACTCCACCAGGGAGCACATTCCAATAGCCAACAACTCTTTCTGTGAAGAACTTTTTCCTCACCTCCAGCCTAAACTTCCCCCGGCACAGCTTGAGACTGTGTCTTCTTGTTCTGGTGCTGGTTGCCTGGAAGAAGAGACCAACCCCCTCTTGGCTATAACCTCCCTTCTGGCAGTTGTAGAGAGAGATAAGGTCTCCCCTGAGCCTTCTCTTCTTCAGGCTAAACAATTCCAGCTCCCTTAGCCTCTCCTCGTAGGACTTGTGCTCAAATCCTCACCCCAACCTCATTGCCCTTCTCTGGACATGCTCAAGTGTCTCAATGTCCTTCATAAATTGAGGGGCCCAGAACTAGACACAGTACTCAAGATGTGAGAAAGGAGCAGAGAGAGAAAGCAGTGTTTAGACTTAACCAAAATAATGCAGCCAAAGTCAGCCAAAAGCAGGTTAATCTCTCTTGAGCAAAGCAAGCAGAAAAGAGAAAGAATTGTTTTGGTACAGGTAGTCTTATAGCAGATATTTCTCCAGTGAATTTGTTTAGAATTATCTTTAGTTTTCCTTTTTATACCAAATGCTGATTTATTTCTAATTTTCTAATTTTATGCTCAAAATCTGTAACAATATTTTAAAGGCATAGCCCAAAATTACCACATTCCACCACTTAACCTAGGAAGCCAGTTTGAGTGTTTAATAACCCTTTCAGTGAATAATTATTTTCTTTTTTTTTTTTCCCACTGCCCAATCTAAACCTCCCCTGGCACCACCTGAGGCAATTTCCCCGCGTCCTACAAGTGAAATACTAGAACTTAGTTCAGTTGCATAAAGGAAAAGGAAAAGTCATACCATAGGAAAAACTCCCCAGTTCTGCTATTTCAGAGTGGGTTCTCATATATCCTGCTGTCATATGCCCATGGAGCCCACTAGTGGTCTATCCCAGGGATCAGGCTGGGTCCCATCCTGTTTAATATCCACATTGATCATCTGGATGAGGGGGTTGAGTCAGTCATCAGTAAATTTGCAGATGACACCAAGTTCAGAATAGGTGTTGATCAGTTAGAGGGTAGAAAAGGCCTCCAGAGGAACCTTGACTGGCTGGACAGATGGGCAGAGACCAACATGATGACATTCAACAAGTCTAAGTGCCGGATGCTGCACTTTGGCCACAACAACCCCATGCAGCGCTACAGGCTGGGGTCGGAGTGGCTGGAGAGCAGCAAGGCAGAAAGGGTCCTGAGGGTCCTGACTGACAGCTGGCTGAACATGAGCCAGCAGTGTGCCCAAGTGGCCAAGAAGGACAATGGCATCCTGGTCTGCATCAGAAATAGTGTGGCTACAGCAGGAGCAGGGAAATCATTCTGCTCCTGTACTCAGCACTGGTTAGGCCACACCTTGAGTACTGTGTCCAGTTCTGGGCCCTTCTGGGCCCCTCAGTTAAAGAAGGACATTGAGACACTTGAACGTGTCCAGAGAAGGGCAATGAGGCTGGGGAGAGGCCTCGAGCAGAAGTCCTACAAGGAGAGGCTGAGGGAGCTGGGATTGTTTAGCCTGGAGAAGAGGAGGCTCATGGGAGACCTTATTGCTCTCTACAACTACCTGAAGGGAGGTAGTAGACAGGCAGGTGTTGGTCTCTTCTCCCAGGCAACCAGCACCGGAACAAGAGGACACAGTCTTAAGATGCACCAGGGGAAGTTTAGGCTTGAGATGAGGAGAAAGTTCTTCACAGAGAGAGTTGTTAGCCATTGGAATGTGCTGCCCAGGGAGGTGGTGGAGTCACCGTCCCTGAAGGTGTTCAAAAGGGGATTGGACGTGGCCCTTGGTGCCATGTTCTAGTAGTCATGAGGTCTTGGGTGACAGGTTGGACTTGATAATCTCTGAGGTCTTTTCCAACCTTGTTGATTCTATGATTCTATGATTTTATGGCATATGGCAGTAGGTGTCTTAGAAATTCAGTTCAATCTCTAGTCAAATGATGAGTGACTTTGGAGAGCTAAAGAGAGGTATTCAGTTTGTTGGTTTGGGAAGACATTGCATGTTACACAACTCAAAAAAACCTCATCAATTCAGAGCAATAATTGAAGGTAAGATTACAAAAAGTCAAGAAAAAAAAGACAAGAAAATTTTGTTCCTGTTTTCCAGAACTGTATCAATCATCATAGCAAGATAAAAAGATGCTTGTCTGATGTGATGTTGAATAATTAAAACTCCATGTAGAACAGATACAGAATCAGTCCATTTTTCTCGTGTTTTCTTCACATATATATTCAATAGCAAACAAGCTAATTGTCATCCTAAAACCATCTCTGATGCCACTGCTTACCCTTTTAACATATGGGCCCGAACCTGTGGTCTTTAATTGAGTGGAACTACCATTGAAAACAACAGGATTTAATTTGATTAAGGACTGCAAAATACATCCCCGTGTGTGTATTTCTTTGTTCATGGTTAGTCAGACAGTAAGTCATGCAAAAGCTCTTTTTAATTACTTTTTGAGATGGTGACATAATTGGTTGGAACAATCAATATCTTCCTTGATTCCATAAAGGTGAAACTTTCCAAATGAGACCACTCTCATAATTATTCTGATCTATAAAATCTTGGGAGTAGTTTTCAGTTTATTATTAATATTTATCATTATTTTCATTCAAACAAATAGAAATAAAAGATATGCTTATACATTATAGAATAGAATGGGATAGAGTAGAATAAACCCGGTTGGAAGAGACCTTCAAGATCATAGCATCTAACACATCATCCAATACCACCTAATCAACTAAACCATGGCACCAAGTGCCCCATCAAGTCTCCTCCTAAACACCTCCAATGATGGTGACTCCACCACCTCCCTGGGCAGCACATTCCAATGGGCAATCATTCTCTCTATGAAGAATTTCTTCCTAACATGCAGAAACTTCCCCTGGTGCAGCTTGAGACTGTGTCCTCTTGTTCTGGTGCTGGTTGCCTAGGAGAAGTGACCAACCCCCACCTGGCTACAACCTCCCTTTAGTTAGTTGTAGACTGCAAGAAGGTCTCCCATGAGCCTCCTCCTCTTCAGGCTAAACAACCCCAGCTCCCTCAGTCTCTCCTCATAGGGCTTGTGTTCCAAACCCCTCACCAACTTTGTTGCCCTTCCTCTGGCCACGCTCCAGCAACTCAACATCTTTCCTAAACTGAGGGGCCCAGAACTGGACACAGGACTCAAGGTGTGGCCTAACCAGTGCAGTGTACAGGGGCAGAATGACCTCCCTGCTCCTGCTGGCCACATCGTTCCTGAATACAGGCTAGGATGACATTGTCCTTCTTGGCCACCTGGGCACACTGCAGGCTCATGTTCAGCCTACTGTCAACCAACACCCCCAAGTTCCTTTCTGCCTGGCTGCTTTCCAGCCACTGTGACCCCAGCCTGTAGCGTTGCATGGGGTTGATGTGTCAAGGGGCAGAACCCAGCACTTGGATGTGTTTATGTGAATCTGGCACTTGGATGTGATTATGGTTGGTTTGTGTTCAGCAGAATTCTCAACATATTTGAAATACATAATAATTGTTATTTTACTTTTATTGCAGTTAAATAGAGATTGTCCTTAAGAAAATCAGACTATGCCTCCATAGAAAAATGGTCCCCAGTACTATGTGATGTATAGATCCATGTTCAACAAGCAGTCAGACACTTTTTGTAAGTGGAGAGGGTTTTTATTGTCTGTGTAGATTTTTGCATTTCTGTGGGGTTTTTAGTTTATTTCTAAGTTTGGGGTTTTTTTTTGTGTTTGTCATCTGTGATGGTCAATTCACCAGGGAAAAAGAGGGAGACAACCCAAAGAAAGCTACAAAAAAAAAAAAGATATAGAAATACAGTAACATCTCTAGTGAGAAAATATATGTGAGAAAATACTTTTAGCATTATTTTTAGATTAATTAAATTAAACTATGGCAAACAATCGCTTCATCATCAGAATCTCTTCTTGACAGGACAACTGCAACACCCTGAATTTATCCAAGTATTTGGGTTTGAAGGGCCAATAATGCACACTCAAATGTAATGGATTTGACAGGCAGGAGGTTACAAAAAAAGAAGCCAAGGCACCAATGCTGTTCACCCATCCTTTTGTTCCCAATCTATTATTCAACCTCAAAAAATGATCCACTAATTTAATCCATCTCAGACTGGGTTATAATGTGTTTTATTTTAAACTGTTTATTATAAGTTTAGCTTCACGTAAGCTAATTTATCTAAAATATTGTGATTTTAAGCTAGGAAAGGAAATGGGAGGTGGGGGAACAGCTCGGTGCTCATTTTAACCCTTGTTCTTCTCATGTCTCTTACAAGAAAAATTCCTACTGAGATGAAAATGAAAACAGCTATCACATCTCTGAGGAATCTGTCTCTGCCATCAGCTTATCTAATGGATAAAGGCATCACATGAAAACTGGTATTGACACTTTCATGTATCTTGGACTTACTTTCTAGATAAATTCATGGCTTTTCAAAGTAAAGTGATCACATTCAGCTGTTAAAATGGGGAAATGTTTGAAAACCCTAATAAACCAGAATTACAAGCATTTCTGAGTAGCCATCAATTTTCTCATGTGTAAATTATTTACTGTACTTAATGACTTGTGGATTATGTCAACAATGGCCTCATGCTCCAGTAGAATGTCTTTGATATTGCATGTTTGTAAACACAGAGTAATAAAATATGCTTCCAAAACTGTATTTTAGCTCCTCTCACAAGTGGCTACTTAAGCAAAGCCTCCTAATAGTAGGATACTATGGAAAATTATGAAGTTGCTTTTGTAAATGGTGTATCTAGTATTGATATTACTTATTTCTCAGCATACAGTGGGATTTATGCATTGTGCTTTGAAAGAATATATATATATCATTGAAGAATAAAATCTGTCCTACCGCCTATATTAATGATGTTAGTAACTCCTGGTTAAGCATATGCAAGTTAAAATCTTGGCACTGTCATACTCAGTGAGGTAATATTCTCTGTGACCCCAGCAGACACGATTTTTCCCCTCTAGATGAAAAGGTCACTAATATCAGTTTTTCCACATATTTAGATTGCTCCTGCTGCAGGGTGAAGGCTTTTCTTCAAGTGGCTCAGTTGGTAGTGCATCAGACCCTTAATAGGCAGGTTGTGAGTTCAAAGCCTGCAGTGGGCAGTAGTGTCCTTTCTCTAGTCATGAGGTCTGGGGTGACAGGTTGGACTTGATGATCTTTGAGGTCCCTTCCAACCTTAGGAATACTGAATACTGAATGTGATTGGCCAAGTATTTTCTTCAAGTTTGGGTCAATGTTTCATATTCTAGTGTTTATACCCAAGGTAGTGAAGAGTCTCACTAAATTTTATCTGATGCTAAATCTGATTAAGAAAGGCAGGATTGGCCACATAATGTGTATGGAACTTTTTGTTGGTTGCTAATGTCCCTTCTACACACCACGTGTGTGTATGCAATTCATTCACCATCTCCTTCATAGTGATGGAGTCGCCATCACTGGAGGTGTTTAGGAAAAGACTTGATGGGGTGCTTGGTGTCATGGTTTAGTTGATTAGATAGTGTTGGATGATAGGTTGGACTCAATGATCTCAAAGGTCTCTTCCAACCTGGTTAATTCTATTCTATTCTATTCTATTCTATTCTATTCTATTCTATTCTATTCTATTCTATTCTATTCTATTCTATTCTATTCTATTCTAACTTGTATATTAAAATGGTGATCAGAAAAATATTTTAAGTAATTTGTTTCACAGTGAGCAGTCAATTTGTAGGAAATATAAAGCAGAGATATAAATGTGCACGTGTGATCATACAGGACACAGATAAGTGTCAGTTTCTGAAGAGAAAGTTCACATTTACCAGAAAAAAAACCAAATAAACAACATAAGGTAGTATGAAATAGGATATACAACATATAGAACAGTGATGTTCAATCACTAAATTAAGCTTGTTCTGCTAGAACTCAGGGAAAGAACAGGACTGAAAATCTATCAGCTAAGCAACTTTCAATACCACTGATCTAAATTAGTGCGCATTATCCTGGGCTCAGCACAACACTGTCTGAGATTTCACTGGGAGGTCCCCTGGGATGCTGATTCAATGAACTTCAGTCTGATCATAGCATACCATCTGGTACTACCATGTAATAATTGCCCACAAAAAGCAGAGTGGGTCTTCAGGCTTCATTAGGTTGCCTTAAACCAATGTTAAATTCTCTTACATCTTATAACACATCCTCCTTATTCTACAAGCTCAGAGGATTTACTCCATAGTCAAGGTGAGACGCTTTCTGGATTGATGGAAGACAGCATTGCACTAGCATCACATGCTGACTTAAGGAACATTAAACAGTCACTAAAGACAGCATTGTCTCACCTAACTTTAACCTCCAGAAGATAAGGCCTATCCTTAAGTTATTTCCTCTTGCAGCCAGTAGAGAAAAGCTATCTGTAAAGGGCAGTCATTCTAGATACCTTAACATGCCTCTTAGAATGGGATGTATAACTGGAATAATGTCTCAGAATCCACTATTGTAATCTAAATGAATGCCACCCCTTGGATCAGTTTAGTGAAAGCTTGAGCCATAGTCTTTAGGCTGTATGAGGCACTAGTTCAACTTTCAGCTGTGCTCAAGAACAGGGAAAAGGTAAAAATGGTACTGTGCTTGTCATCTTTCCATACATATACACATCTGTGCATCTGAAGATTATACCTTGGGTGTTTAAATTTGTATGCTGTTCTTTATGCACACTGTGAAACTTCTCTGACTGTCATGTTAGGACTTGTCAGCCCAATCTCTGAGCATACTTCTTTATATTGTAATTTTTATGGACTTCTGAATCTTAAAACAGAAAAAAAGCAGCTGTGTGGGGAAAAAAAAAAAATATTCTCTGGATTTACTCTTTTAAATTAATTTGTTGTGGGAAATTATAGTCTGGATTTGATTTCCATATTACAGGCAATATGAGATGGACTCCCCAGCAAGGAGGAAGAAGAAAGGTGAAACATGCATCTATGGTACATGATTACATTTTTTATTCTTATTCTCATCAGACCTGACTAAAATTGAATTTACTCTTACAAGAAAATGGGTCTTTAAGTCAGCTCTAAATTATGTGACAATATGTAAGTAAATCTGTGTCTTAAATCTTCAGTCTTTTTCCTGTCCTTCTTGGCTTGTCTTGTACCCCACTAACCAACATCACATAGGATTTTTAGAAATGCAGAAACACCATGAAACAAGTGTTACAAAAGAGTCAGTTCATGCCAGATCAAATAGTGGATATTTTTGTTTTATTTTACATAAATGACAAAGATATTGAGAATCCAGCATTCTGACTGCAGGAAGATTGTAGTCAACAGCAATTGCTACACTTCCAGTACAAGTTCTATATACAGCAAAGTGTTTCGTCATCCTTGAATCTTTGCTTACAGAGAAATCATACAATAATTCCATTACTAATGAAGTAGAAGGGAAAAAAAATCCCCAAATTCACTCAAAAATGGTCTTACTTCCTTAACTGTCAAAATTCTGAGTCTCCCAGTAGATTTGACACACATTGGGGTGGATGAAAGCCTGAAAAAAAGTTATCTGTTGTTTATCAAAATTCACAAATCGGTATTTTTAAGTCAGTTAAACAAATGCTGCTTAGTGATAAACACACTTGAATTTTCTTCCTTCTCAAAAAGACTAGCAAGTATAGTGTAGTCACTGATTGAACTAATTGCAGTCTCACTCTTGACCAAAGTCTTTCACACAGAAGAACGAATCATAGGATAGCATCATAAAATCACAGAATCAATAAGGTTGGAAAAGACCTCAAAGATCATCAAGTCCAACCTTTCACCCAAGATCTCATGATTACTAGACCATGACACCAAGTACCACGTCCAGTCCCCTCTTGAAAACCTCCAGGGACGGTGACTCTACCACCTCCCTGGGCAGCACATTCCAACAGTTAACAACTCTCTCTGTGAAGAACTTTCTCCTCACCTCAAGCCTAAACCTCCCATGGTGCAGCTTGAGACTGTGTGCTCTTGTACTGATGCTGGTTCCCCTGGAGAAGACTCCAACCCCCTCCTGGCTACAACCTCCCTTCAGGTAGTTGTAGAGAGCAATAAGGTCTCCCCTGAGACTCCTCTTCTCCAGGCTAAGCAACTCCATCTCCTTCAGCCTCTGGTCATTGTGCTTATGCTCCAAACCTCTCACCAGCCTTGTTGCCCTTCTCTGGACATGTTCAAGAGTCTCAATGTCCTTCTTAAATTGAGAGGCCCAGAACTGGACACAGTACTCAAGGTGTGGCCTGACCAATGCTGAATACAGGGGCAGAATGACCTCCCTGCTCCTGCTGGCCACACCATTCCTGATACTGGCGTAGATGCTATTGGCCTTTTTGGCCACCTGGGCACAGTGCGGGCTCATGTTCAGCCGGCTGTCAATCAGTACCCCCAGGCCCCTTTCTGTTTGGCAGCTCTCCAGCCACTCTGACCCCAGCCTGCGGTGCTGCATGGGGTAGCTTCATGGGCAGCTGCTTCAAAGTAGTTTGATACACCTTTGATTCTGGTAGGATCTAAGGAGGCAAAGGCAGCAGACACAGGTGAAACTTTATGAAGAACTGGGGCAGGCACAAGCTACCCTTTAGTTTTTCTTTTTAATAGGCAGGCATAGGCTCTCCAGCAGAGAATCTGACACTTCTGTTTTATCTGTTTCTTCTGATTATATTTTTGTAATAAGTATTTCAGCATAATGCTGTTGCAACAAAATTTCCCACAAAATATTATCTTTTGCAAGGGAGAGGTGCAAAAGGCATTTTATTATATGTGGTGAATGTTTCTGTGATTCTGTGATAAATAATTTCAATTAAATTTATGGCAAATCAGTGCTCTTGTACAACTGATTTTCTTCTTTCTTGAACATAATAAAGTAAAGTACAAATAAAGGAAGAAAGGTCATGAGCATTTTCCTACATTTACTTTTAGATACAGAGTCTATGTTCAGTTGTCAGATTTGCTTAAGTTTGGTGTTAATTATGCATGGCATGGCGTCACGTAGTCTAACATTCTCGCATCTCTGGAGCTCAGTCCTTCCACAAGCCAGACAAGATGAAAAAAATCAAAGTACTTTTTCAACTACTTCTTAAAGGGTACATGACTAGACAATCCACAATTTTTTTTTCCTGGTGCTTTTTGATAGTTCACAATGAGAAAAAAGAAATGTATATATGCAAACAGCTCTCTCATCTCAGCATCCAACCGCAAGAGAATATGAGAACATACAGTCTAATACCCTAGCAGATGACCTGTTAGTGTAAGTACTAACAGGCTGGTTAAAACTCACTAACATGCTTTCTTGTCACTCCTCCTGTTAAGGCTCTCCAATGACTTACTCCATTGTATAAGCCATCAGTTTCCAGATTCAGTTTCTCCAGGTATAATTTATTCTGATTTATTGTTTCTGCATCAATAACATCTTTAGCTTAGCTGTTTCTTGTGGCTACCTAACACATTATTCCGCTTCCATTTTTGTAAGCATTTATGTCTTCATATGTCTGGATAAATTTTCTTGTGTATGATTAAGTATCTCTTTATTTATCAGTTTAATACTTATTCTCCACATCCATTTAGTTTGGGCATCTTGAATATGGATGAACAGAATGGTATCCAGAATTACAGATGAGTTCATAATTACAGATGAGTTCATATAAGGATGCTGAACAGCATTGTCAATGTCAATAGCACCCTGGTCTGTATCAGGACCAGTGTGGCCAGCAGGGGGAGGGAAGTAATTCTGCTCCTGTACTCAGCCCTGGTTTGGCCACACCTTGAGTGCTGTGTCCATTTCTGGACCCCTCAGTTTAGGAAGGATGCTGACTTGCTGGAAGGTGTCCAGAGAAGGGCAATAATTCTGGTGAGGGGTTTGGTGCACAAGCCTGATGAGGAGAGGCTGAGGGAGCTGGGGTTGTTTAGCCTGGAGAAGAGGAAGCTCAGGGGAGACCATATTGCCATTTACAACTACCTGAAGGGAGGTTGTAGCCATATGGGGGTTGGTCTCTTCTCCCAAGCAACCTGTGACAGAACAAGAGGACACAGTCTGAATCTGCACCAAGGGAAGTTTAGGATGGATATTAAGAATGAATTTTCCACAGGAAGACTGATTTGCCATAGGAATGGGCTGCCTGGGGAGGTGGTGGATTCACCATCACTGGAACTGTTTAAAAATAGACTGGATGAGGCACTTAATGCCATTGTTTAGTTGATTAGATGGTGTTTGCTGGTAGGTTGGACTCGATGATCTCAAAGGTCTCTTCCACCCTGGTTACTTCTATTCTATTCCATTCCATTCCATTCCATTCCATTCCATTCCATTCCATTCCATTCCAGCTATGCACATAATTTTATTGCAGAACCAATAATAAGGGAGACATCCTCTTAGCAGTGGAATATATTTGAAAACTATGCAAAACTAACTGAATTTTTAGATGCATAATGTCTTGTTTCCTAATAAAAAATAATAATTCAATAGTTTAGTACATTGCACTTATCTATATTATTACATGTATTATATAAAGAAAACTAAATACAGAGGAGTCTATTTGTAAACATAATCATCTAGAAGACATACAGCATTTAACATCTCCATCTCTTTACCTATGGTACACAAAAATCATAATACATAAGCATAAATCAAATCTAACAACCTGCATGCCATACACATTACAAAAATTTGAGATATTAATCAGAGTAACATGCAAAGATACCCAGCAGATATACTGCTAAATATTTGTTCTAAAAGTGCAAATTAACTGCAGTCAGAAAACTGATGAAGTGGCAAGAGTAAAATCAACCATAAAATAAGGCAATGATGATATGAAGATAAACCCATTCAATAATCCAAGGAAAATTAGAATTTCTTTATTTCCTGAGTGCATCCCTGTGTACGTGTATGCTCCCATTCATCTCTATGCAATTTAGTTAACATTGGCAAATACATGCTTGTTCTCAGTCTTGACTTTGGTCATGGAAATGGTGTGAGTCACTTAACTGTTAAAAATCACTGCTTCCCAAGTTTTAAAGCTAACAGGACCTATTCAATAAAGTCTTATTACTCTGATTTTCAACTCAACAAGAAAGATATTAATAAGACTACTGAGACAAATGAGGGCACAACCTTTGCACACTAACACTCAGAGTGCATCCAGGCATGGCCACTCACTCAGCACCACTGCTCCTGTGCCATCTCATTTCACTCACAGCCACTTCTGATTACACATCAACAGCATGATGCTCCCTGAGGCCAGAAAACATGTATAAGCATGAAAGTAAAAGACCTAATGCTGCTGACACTACCTCCTTTCTTTTCTTCATAGCCACTTTTTGTACCCACAGCACATATTTGCTACTTCATTAGGAGAATCAGAAAAACCAAGGACTGTAACCAGTGTATAAATGTGAAAAATAAGAGACAAAAGAGATCTTTAACAACTTGTTTATGAGTCAAATGAATAGATCTAATAACCAGAAAGAAGGTAATTCAGATAAATGTCTTATTATCCGCTGCCCAAATATTTATACCACAGTGAGTGACAAAGAACAGCAAATCAGAAATTATCACTTCAAATAAACGTGGTACAGAAGAAAGGCAAATAGCATTTATCATAATAACCGAGAGAGAATTTACTCCCAGGTAGAGGATCCTGTTATGAAATCTTGCTTCTCCACAGGGGACACTATGAATCTATTCAATAGTATCTAGGACAAAAATAAGTTTCACTAAGGAAATGATGAATTGAACAGCTTGTGTGGAGGAAGTAAGAACTTTTGAAGGTTTCAGTCTTACGGTGCTTACACTTTCATGCTTGAATACTGAACAGATTGGAAAATCCCACACTGAATTTTGATACATTTACTGATTGCATTAAGAAATTTTTAAAAGTCAGACAAGAATACTCAATAGATCTTTTTATTAAAGTGAATAGACCTTCACCAAGGTAAGCTAACACAAAAGCTGAGTTTCACTGTGGTTGTCTACAATTCAGATGGAATTAGACTTCAAAATTTCCTCTGTAACAAGCAGAAATGCAGAAAACCTATGAAGAGCAATTTCTATAACCCAAGATAGGTGTCTAAGATGAGATATATAGGTCTCTGTCAGTGTCTGTCTCTTCAGTGAATTTAAAAGGAGTTACACAACAGGTTTAGATTGAACACCTAGGTTTAGGATAGGATAGGATAGGATAGGATAGGATAGGATAGGATAGGATAGGATAGGATAGGATAGGATAGGATAGGATGGAATTGACCAGGTTGGAAAAGACCTTTGAGATCATCAAGTCCAACCTATCACCCAACACCATCTAATCAACTAAACCATGGCACCAAGTGCCCTATCCAGTCTCTTCCTAAACACCTGTAGTGATGGCGACTCCACCACCTCCCTGGGCAGCCCATTAGTATTTTCCTGGATTTGTCCATGTGAAGAACTACTATACATATATTCTGCAAATAAATTTCAACTTTGTATTCATTAAGGCAAAGAACAAACCTAAGCACTGAAAACCAGAAAACGTTATCTGAATGTCTGTGATGACAGAATCCAAATACTTCAAAGTGACTGAAGTCCTACTGTATACCTACTCAGCAATGTGTGTGAAGGCATGATTTTCTGCTTGTACTCACCAGACAGTTCTAGCCTTCATCAAGCACCTGAGAAAGCATAAGGTTTAAAACAAAGGCATTACTTGAATTGGAAGTTACAGGTCTTCTGACCTTCTAACTTTTCCCATGACACCTGTGTTTGTGCAGTTTTGAGCCTGCAATAAGGAAGAGTGCAGTCATAAACATGGTCAGAGAGACTGCAAGAAAGTAAGGCAACAGTTCAGTAACATCCTACATTATCTGCTTGTTCGGACATGAGTGGTCCATAACATGCAACTTAACAGCGTGAAGATGAATCAGAACCATGCAATTCACTGAAGTGTTGACGGTCAAAGTAGGTAAGATAGCTGTGTGTTAAGCAGCATCAATATGATGCAAAAGTCCATAAGAATCAGCCTTAAAATTAATCTGAAAAGGCATGCTTAAGACAACCTGCCTGCTATCCAGGCATTCTCATATTACCAGATCAAATGCCATGCTGTATATTTTCCTGTCTTTTTCCTAAAAGCCATCAATGTGACTACTCTTAGGTACAGCTATTCAACACATCTTTCATGTATGAAGTCGAATAAAGTATATGATGGCTGCACCTTCAAATTTATTCATGAGATGTGTGACATAGGAACATACTCTGTGTCCTCAATTTGTCTATCCAGGTTTGCGAAGGCTGAAAATCAGAATTGCCAGGTCCTGCAAGATCTTTCACATTATGTGTGTAAGCATATAGGGACTGTTTCAATGCACAAATGATCTTATAAAGAAAAAATAAATTGCTCTAAGAACCTGGCATTACCTGTTTATCTTCTACTGCCTGAACCTTCCCATCTTAAAGGTGTAAGGGTGAGAAGTGGAGAGTGGGAAAGTGGTGAAATCACCCTGCCTTTCTCTCTAGCTGGAATGAATCCAGCTCTTGAAAAGCAGCCATTGAAATGTAAATCTGCTACCCTTCTCTAATCTGGAAGTTTGTGTGTGGGTTGATTTTGTTTGGTTGGTTGGTTTTGGTTTATTTCTTTGTTGGTTTTTCTCTCGGTTTTTCCCCTTGTCAACAAAACATTTTTCTCCTTTGTTTTCTTACCCCTACTATTAATGCAGCGTGTTGGAATCAGGCTAACTTTCACCTTCTTTAGTTTCTGAGAGAATTATTTCCTCTTTCATTTGCTATGGATGTTAATCCTGTTTCTCTTTACAATCCTTCTGGGGAACATACCAGTTTTGTTTTTCTCCCTTACCCAGCAGATGTTTTATACATTCTTTTGCCTTTCAGTAATGTCACCATCACCATCAACTTCTAAATGTGTGAGTCCACGAGGGACACAGTTCAGGCTGTCAGCAACACATATTAGGGCACAATCTTGCTGCTTTTACTCAGTTAAATCGTGATTTCACAGGCCTGTCTGGATTTTCTGAGGCAGCAAGAAAAGAAAGAATCTGCCTGTGTAGCAGAATTACAACTGCATTTTAAATGCATAACAATTACACATTGTTTGGGTATGTGGGTTTGTTTGCTGGTGAGGGTTTGTTTTTTTGTGGTTTGTTCCCCCCGCTCCCCCTGCAGCTTCATTACTCTTTTTGCCCTTGTGTGAAGACTATCAGAATAACATAACTTTTTGAAAGACAAGATAGATAAGATGAAGATCTTCTGTGATTAAAATCTTGTGTCATCTTGATCCACTTTTTATGTTTAAAATGTAATGTAGAGATAAAGTTTGTGATCAAATTAAAATCAAAGTGTTTCTAATAAGGATCAAATTTAGATTTCATTAGGCAATTTTTGTGTACATCCTATACAGCAAATGGTTGCCACAAACATATTAATTGAGTCTTAATTCCAAGATAGATGTTTACATTATATGACTGCTAAGTTTTCTTGAGAGTGTTTCTAGTAATGAACTAACATTCTGAGGCATATTTATGTCTTAACAGAGTAACTGAGCTATAAGAAAAAGCAAGACATAATGATAAAAACAACCTAAACCCCACGATTAGATGCAAATTAAGCAGTCAAGCATTTTATATAAACTTCATTGTTATAATTAATTTTTCGCTTGAGTCCATCTTCTGATACCTAATCAAATCAATGTATATTAACCACAGAAGTGCATACATCATCCAGAGCTGAGTAATTATTAGCACTGGACAATTAAATAGTCCTCACTCATAAAAGATTTTTAGATTAACCAGCTATATGAGAAAACATGGACACTTGTACAGTAAAACACTTCATAGTCATTAACCCTCTAGATAGCTGCTTAACTATAACATTATATACTGTGCCCAGGCGGCCAAAAAGGCCAATGGCATCCTGGCCTGTATCAGGAACAGTGTGGCCAGCAGGAGCAGGGTTAGGCCACAGCTTGAGTCCTGTATCCAGTTCTGGGCCCCTCAGTTTAGGAAGGGTGGTGACTTGCTGGAAGGTGTCCGGAGAAGGGCAACAAAGTTGGTGAGGGATTTGGAACACAAGCCCTACGAGGAGAGGCTGAGGGAGTTGCGGTTGCTTAGCCTGGAGAAGAGGAGGCTCAGGGAAGACCATATTACTCTCTACGACTACCTGAAAGGGAGGTTTTAGAACTCAGAATACACCAAACCAGGTTGGAAGAGACCTTCAAGATGATCATGTTCAACCCATCAACCAATCCAACCCACCTAAACAACTAAACCATGGCACCAAGCACCCCATCAAGTCTCCTCCTGAGAACCTCCAATGATGGTGACTCCACCACCTCCTTGGGCAGCCCATTCCAATGGGCAATCACTCTCTCCGTATAGAACTTCTTCCTAACATCCAACCTGAACCTCCCCTGGTGCAGCCTGAGACTGTGTCCTCTTGTTCTGGTAACTGGCTGCCTGGGAGAAGAGACCATCATCCGCCTGTCTACAACCTCCCTTCAGGTAGTTGTAAAGAGTGATAAGGTCACCCTTGAGTCTCCTCCAGGCTGAGCAATCCTAGCTCCCTCAGTCTTTCCTCATAAGGCTTGTGTTCCAAACTCCTCACCAACTTTGTTGCTCTTCTCTGGACTCGTTCCAGCAAGTCACCATCCTTCCTAAACTGAGGGGCCCCGAACTGGACACAGGACTCAAGGTGTGGCCTAACCAGTGCAGTGTACAGGGGCAGAATGACCTCCCTGCTCCTGCTGGCCACACTGTTCCTGATGCAGGCCAGGATGCCATTGGCCCTCTTGGCTGCCTGGGCACACTGCAGGCTCATGTTCAGCCTACCATTGACCAGTACCCCCAGGTTCCTCTCCGCCTGGCTGCTCTCCAGCCACTCTGACCCCAACCTGTAACTCTGCTTGGGATTGTTGTGGCCAACGTGCAGAACCTGGCACTTGGATGTGTTAAATCTCATGCCATTGGACTCTGCCCATCTGTCCAGCCTGTCGAGGTCCCTCTGCAGAGCCTCTCTACCCTCCAGCAGATCAGCTCCTGCCTCCAGCTTGGTGTCATCAGCAAATTTACTGATGATGGACTCAATGCCCTCATCCAGGTTGTAGGCAGGCGGGGGCTGGTGTCTTCTCCCAGGCAACCAGCACCAGAACAAGAGGACACAGTCTCAAGCTGCACCAGGGGAGATTCAGACTGGATGTTAGGAAGAAATTCTTCACAGAGAGAGTTATTTGCCCATTGGAATGGGCTACCCAGGGAGGTGGTGGAGTCACCATCATTGGAGGTGTTTAGGAGGAGGCTTGATAGGATGCTTGGTTGGATGGTTTAGTTGACTAGGTGGTGTAGGATGATTGATTGGACATGATGATCTTGAAGGTCTCTTCCAACCCGGATAATCCTATTCTATTCTATTCTATTCTATTCTATTCTATTCTATTCTATTCTATTCTATTCTATTCTATTCTATTCTATTCTATTCTATTCCATTCCATTCCATTCCATTCCATTCCATTCCATTCCATTCCATTCCATTCCTTTCATTAAATCGTCTTATCCCAGTCATTTGTTTTCCTGATCAGACTGTTTTGCATGCATAACTGCTCCTAGATGTCTTCTGCTCCTGTGGATTTCTGCTTCAGTTCACAACTGAGGATGCTGAAGAAAACATTTTCAAAAGAGTTGATCAGAGGGCTGGAGCACCTATCCTGTGAAAACAGGTTGAAAGAACTGACAGAGAAGGCTCTGGAGAGACCTTATAGCTACATCTCAATATCTGAAGGGGATTTACAGGAAGGCTGGGGAAAGACTGTTTAGAAGGGCTTGTAGCAACAGAACGAGGGGCAATGGTTTTAAAGTGGCATGGGGTAATGTTACGGATAAAGGGGTGCAGGAAGGAAGCTAATAAAAATATAAATTATTGTAATTGAAATCCCACCACCCATGTAACTTATATACAACTTTATAAAGTATTATTTACGGGTTCATTGCTCAGCTGCACCATATCTCCCAGAGTACAAGAACAGGTACAAATGCTTAAAGAACAGTATTTGGAAAATGAGAGGACCCAAGGGCTGGATATTTCCCCCTGCTAACAAGAGAACTTATTCCCCAGAGACTCAGGTTCCAAATATACTCACAATGCTGTTTTCAGTTGTGGGTAGTCTTCCCAGTGTCTCTGTTTCTCAAGGAATCCTTCTGGACTGCAATGTGTAGTCCACAAATGCATGGGAGGAAATCCCCAGAAGAGCCTCTAGTGCTCTCTAGCCAACCCATTTTATACCAGCTCATGGCTGTGTCACAAATGCCACAGATCATATTCCACATGCCAAAAAAAAGGGCAAGAGACTGATCAGCATGAGGTTCTGCGTTGTCCAGGCTTGTGCTGGCCCAGGGAGTCTGTCCCTGACCTGTGACTTGGGGGAAGGGACCCAGGTGTCAGCTGACACAGCTGTGAAAAGGGGGAGGCGCCTTCCTCCTTACCCCTCCTCCCATGCTTCCTGATCTTCACTCCCATCCCAACTCCAAGTGGGGGAGAAGGGGTCTTGGCTGCACTGTCACAGGTAGGTTTAGTATAGACCAAAGGAGGAAATTCTATAGAATGAGAGTGGTAAAGTACTGGAGCAAGTTGCCCAGGAATGTGGTTGAGGTCCCATTCCTGGAGACATTCAAGATCAGATGTGCTGTGGTCCTGGGCAGCCTGATCCAGTTGTGGGTGTCCTTGCTCACTTCTGGAGGACCTTCCAACCTGATGCAATCTGTGAATCTGAGAACATAGAGGTGCTGTTCTCTGCTTTTCAAATGAGAATATTAAGACAAAATCCTAGGATCCAGAGTCATGGATGACTCAGAAGTATCAGAAAAAGATGTCAGATCACATCCTAGCAAAATGTACAATGGGTATGGGGGAGTACTGGTTACTAGGACAGCACAGTAATCTAATTTCCTGGCTGTTTGACAAAATATGGGGACAGTTTTCTGCTAATACTGTATACATTGAGCAACAGTGCTTAATGGGATTACACTCAAATACACTTGAAACATTTACTTGCCTTTTTTTTTTAAAGGATCTTTTGTTGTTTGTAAATAAATATCCCACAGCACTCATGATATTTGATTAATGTTTGTGAATTGTTTTGAGAACCTTATTTGAAAGACACTAAAACCTACAATGTATTGTTATTATTCTTTCTCTAAATTCCCATAAGTTCCAGGTGGCTTATAACATTTGTAGGGAAAGGCTATCAGAGTAACTCTATAGACTTCATTAAAGCAATATATTTAATCTGTTTACTGATAATTTCCATCTTATCCTTTTAGATTTTCCTAGATTCTGTCTTCTTCCTTCAGCTGAGTAACGTATGAAAGACAATGCTATGTCTGACATGATGAAAATGAGGCTGTTCTCAAGACCAGGACTTTTAATGTTGCCAACCTGTAGACAAACCATTTTCACAATAGTATCTCTAAAATGGAGTTGGACAAGCAGCAAAAATAGAATCATTGAATCAATAAGGTTGGAAAAGACCTCAAAGATCATCAAGTCCAACCTGTCACCCAACACCTCATGACTACTAAATCATGGCATCAAGTGCCCCATCCAGTCTCTTCCTAAACACCTCCAGTGATGGTGACACCACCACCTCCCCGGGCAGCCCATTCCAATGGCCAATCACTCTCTCTGTGAAGAATTTCTTCCTAACATCTCATCTGAACCTCCCCTGGCACAGCTTGAGACTTTGTCCTCTTGTTCTGGTGCTGGTTGCCTGGGAGATGAGACGAGCCCCCACCTGGCTACAACCTCCCTTCAGGTAGTTGCAGAGATCAATATGGTCTTCATTGAGCCTCTTCTTCTCCAGGGTAAACAATTCCAGCTCCCTCAGCCTCCCCTCATAGGGCTTGTGCTTGAGGCCTCTCATCAGCCCTGTTGTCTGTAGATGATAGGTAAAAAATATTGCACAGCATCACAGAACATGGGCCATGGCAGGTATCTCTCAGCAGTCTAGTACATATCAAATTATTTTACTGGGAAAACAAAATGATCCAGTTGTACAAGTAGATCGCAAATTCTTCCAGATTGTACACTTCACTTTTTCTGTATCAGTTGGGCAGCTGAGTTGGTTTTGCATTTCTCACATAGAACTCAGACCATAGAATCGTAGGATTGTAGAATCAATAAGGTTGGAAAAGACCTCAGAGATCATCGAGTCCAATCTGACACCCAGCACCTCCTGACAACTAAACCATGGCTCCAAGGGCCACAGCCAAGCCTTTTCTGAACACCTGGAAGACCAAGGACGGGTCACCTGCCAAGTGGCAGCAGAGGCAAGGTGCAGAAAGTTACCTGCCCTGCCCACCCCAGGCAGCAGCTTTGGAGGGAGCAGCCCAAAATGAAGCCACAACTGTTCTGAGCTTCAGTTTGACCTAAAACCTCCTCTCATCTCCTCCTTGGCCAAAACCCTCCTGAGCTCCTCCCTGGCACAAAGCCTCCTCAGCCATCCTCACTGAAGTTATGTTCTGAAGAAACCTGGGACCACTGATGAAGATGACACCTCCAGGTGAGACAGAGAGGGGCCACAGCAGGCACTCGAGCACAGCTTGAGCCTCACAGCAGATATGTTAAAGTCAGTCCAAGGCCATACAAAGTCAGGAGTGTGGTAGTGCAGATTTATTGTGCTCTGTCTGCATGTCTATCCAGATACACCACAGTTTGATACACAGTATTTAATACAATTTATATTTTTGCTTTCTCTGCTTATATTGATAACTAAATGGCTGCTGGCACTTATTCTTCAAATAGTGCAGAATCTTTGCTTTGGGTAAGGTTTCTTACATAATATAGTTGTTTTTCTAGTTTCTCAGTGCTTCAAGATGAAAACAGATCAGGACTCTGGCAGGTATTTTAGAACAGAAATACAAACTAGGTTTTCTTGATGTTTCTGTCACAGGGCTGGACAGAGCACAATAGGAGAGAAGCACTCTAAAGCAATTCTGCCACTGTCTACTGACCTGAATGCAAACAAATCAGGAACCATGCCAGTATTCGTATTTCTGAGCTCTTTCCTTCCCCCTCCAGCCCTCAGAAAAACACAATATAAATAATAATAAAAAATGAAGCAAACCCTAGAAAGTTATACAATTATAACATATTCTCTCCTCCTCTATTATGTTTCTTTAAGCTTTAGGCTCACAGACAGCAGTGCAGCAGTAGAGTTTTAGCACACAAAATGTCTCTATTTGTTAATGCAAACCATACAATAGGAGCAGGATGGTATGCCAGAAACCCTTACAGTCAAACAGTGAAAAAATACACAGAGAGAGAAAAAATCACCAGCATGGAGTAGTAAGAGCTTCACTATCTTGTTCAGATTATCAAAGATAGAGGAAGAAATGTTCAAAAATCACACCTGAGATTATTCCACGACTGAAGTAATTTGCAACACTTCTTTACATTTTCCCCCTCCAAATTTCTCTACTGATTCTATTGCTTTCTATTTAGATCATGGAAATGTAGGCAAGTGTATTATTCATTTTAGTTAAATTGCTGACCCCTTTTGAATATCTTTTGCCATGTGTGCTCCAGAATCTAAGCTTTCATTAAAAAGCAATATTTCTAGCACAGATGGTAATGAAGATAACCATGAAAGCATCAGCTGAGTATAAACCAGGACAGTGATGGCTTTTGTATATTGCCAACAGCTTGAAACAATGGCTCCAAAAAAAAAGTAGCCCAATGGGTGATCTGGCCCATTTGTCTCAACACCTGGTTAACTTCTGATATGTTTAAACTGAGGGACCTAAGGACACCTCCAAGCAAATAGCTCTGGATGGACAAGCCAAATATGTTTCCAACTCATTGTAAGGCATGCCCAAATTTCTTCTCTCTTTCCCTTCCACATATTCTGCTCTCTACAGTGACCCAGGTGTACAAGTCAGATGAGTTCAGTGACAAGGTCCAGAAGGTCCATGATTTCAATGATCCTATGACAAGGCTGCAGGATATGCACCTCTAAGGATTTCTCAGGGGCAAATTCTTAACTCCCAATATGATGACCCTTATTTTCAAGTGTAAGGGAATTTTAACTCTGAATTTTAATGAGACCTTTTGGTCAATAACAACTTTGCCCTATACAGGATAATATTTTTATTATAAAATGTGCAATGTGCTTTTATGGCCAAGAAGGCAAATGATATCCTGGAATGGAATGGAATGGAATGGAATGGAATGGAATGGAATGGAATGGAATGGAATGGAATGGAAAAGACCTTTGAAATCATCAAGTCCAACCTATCACACAACACTACCTAATCAACTAAATCATGGCACTAAGTAAAGGAGGGGAAATTAGAAGGGGTGTGGTTAGTAGGTTGAGAGAGGTTCTCCTCCCCCTCTACTCTGCCCTGGTGAGGCCATATCTGGAGTATTTGTGGTAGGTTACACCCATCTTGAGAAGGGGAGGGTTGTGAGAGCCTTGCTTTCCTTGGGGATTAAGGAAACCTGATCCAGGTGGATTTGATTCCTTCCTTCCCCCCCCGGAGGGGGTTCCACCTGGGAAACTGAGTTAGTCTGTTCTACTCCCCCTTCCTGTCCATCAAAGCTATAAAGGGGAGGGCACAACAACATTTCTCCCTCTTTTGCTCCTGCCTTGCCTGTGCAAAAGGACCAAGAGCTGCTGCTGGCTTCCTGGTTCTGCCACATGGTCAGGCCTGGTCTTCTCCCTGCTGCATCCACGTTTCTCCAAAGGACTACAATCCACATACATCGAGGGAAATACAAGACTATCCGGATTTAGCTTTGTATATTTTCATATTCATTGTTGTTCCTTACCCTTCTGAACCCTTCCTGTTCATGTTATGCATATATATATGTACTTCCAAAACAACTCCAAATTATTTCTTGCTAGATTTACCTTCCCCCCTTTTTCCCTACCCCCCTTTCTTTCCCTTTTTTCTTCCCTTATTTTCCCTATTCTTTCCCTTTTCCTATTTTTTTCTATTGGGAAAGAGGAAGGAGTGGGGGGAGGAGTTCTCAGTCTTGCTACCACCTGAGCTCTTAAATTCCAGTTAAGGCTCAAGCCACAGCAGTATGGTATCTGGTTCTGGGCCCCTCAGTTCAAGAAGGACAGGGAACTGCTTGAGAGAGTCCAGCAGAGAGCCACAAAAATGGTTCAAGGGACATCTTCCTTATGAGGAGAGGCTGAGGGAGCTGGGGCTCTTTAGCTTGGAGAAGAGGAGACATAGGCGTGACCTCATTAATGTTTATAAATATGTGAAGGGTGAATGCCAAAAGGGTGGAGTCAGGCTCTTCTCAGTGATGCCCAGTGACAGTACAAGAGGCAATGGGTGGAAGTTGAGGCATAGGAAGTTCAATGGAAACATGAGAAAAAATATTTTCACTGAGAGAGTGACACAACACTGGAACAGGCTGCCCAGGAGGGTTGTGGAGTCTCCCTCTTTAGAGATATTCAAAACCCTGCTGGATGTGTTCCTGTGTGATCTGGTGTAGGTGATCCTGCTCTGGCAAGGTGGGTTGGACTAGTTGATCTTTTGAGGTCCCTTCCAGCCCTTGGCATTCTATGATTCTGCAATTCTGTTGTTTAGATTGTGGTTTTAAATAGACACATCTAGCTCAGGGATGGCAAGAGATAAAAGTATGCAATATATAGTACCAGAGAGACAGTATTACAGGCATGATGATACTGAAATCCATCCTCCCTGCCTCAGTTGTTTTTGTAGATTGTCTTCTTTTATTTTGTGTTTATTATTTCACTGTCTGAAGAAGTTCCAGGAGCAACTAGACTTTCTGGGGCAAATCCTTCCGCCACCTTCTTCTGTCCTTAATCCCTGTGATGCTCAAGAAAAGAATTACAGAGATAAACCAGGCAAAAACTTAAATCAGGACAGATGTTGCAGAAATATTTTAAAGGAAAGGAATAGAGTTCATCTCTCAGCAAATGTGGCAGATTGTGTTCAGTTCTATTTATTTCATTTCCCCCCCCCCCCCCCGCATTGAAGGTTATGCAGAGAATATCCTGTCCCTGAAGTAACTGTCTGCATCGTTCATTCCCAGCAGCTCAGTGTTCGGACATGACCCCAAGTCTCTAACCTCTCTGTCTTTATTATTTTTCATCCCATTGTCTGCCTCTTAACATTATCCACACTAAGAAATCTAGAATAACAAATCAGGAAAGAAATACACCAGTCAAAGAACAAAACAAAGCAAAACAAAAAAGCCCTGAACTCTCACAATAAAACACAATGGAGCTGGTCTTGCTGCTTCTACACGTGCCTTTTTCTCTTGTATTCTAGCTGCCTTCTGTGGACTGTAAATGCACCAGATATTTTATTTTGCTTGTGCATCACCCAGATCAATGTGTTTTGTTTGATTCCTAAGGACTTTGGTAGTCAGTGTGATAAAAAAGAAGAATCTCAAACTCCTTCACTTATAATCCTCTGATAAAGAATATTTATGTGATTTGATAATCCAAACAATTTAGCCTTTTTGTCATTTATTTTTATGGGTAAAACCCAACCAACTAATAAAACCTACACAAATAAATCTGAAAAACTTCCAGCTCTACATTAATGAATACAGCAAGAGAATGCTTGTAAAAAAAAAAACAAACAAACAACAACACAAACCTTTCCCTCCAAAACCTGGATGTAACCCAGAAACCAAAAGTTCTAGCTCACCATTAACATCTTTACCATGCAATACTGTGGCATTAGTACAAGTATCTAACACCAGACACTCTGAGAATGATGTAAAATGACCTTAATTTCACAAACATGCACACACAAAAAGATAATACGTGGGAAACTGCACAGATTTTATTGTTCATGCATTTACTGCCACATACATTTATACACATAGATATACATATATACATATGTATATGTATATATATGCATATATACACATACATAAGTGTGTATAAATATATATGTGCATCCAGTTCTGGAGCCCCTCTTACAAGAGGGATATGGATGTGCTGGAATGTGTCCAGAGAAGGGCCACAAGGATGAGCAGAGGGTTGGAGCACCTCTCCTAGGAGGACAGACTGAAAGAATTGGGGCTACTCAGTCTGGAGAAGAGAAGGCTCCGAGGTGACCTAATTGTGGCCTTCCAGTATCTGAAGGGGGCCTACAAGAAAGCTGGGGAAGGACTTCTCAGGATGTCAGGTAGTGATAGGACTAGCAGGAATGGAATGAAGCTGGAGGTGGGGAGATTCAGGCTGGACATGAGGAGGAAGTTCTCCACCAAGAGAGTGGTGAAGCCCTGGAATGGGTTGTCCAGGGAGGTGGTTGAGGCCCCATCCCTGGAGGTGTTTAAGCCCAGGCTGGATGAGGCTCTGTCCAGCCTGATCTAGTGTGGGGTGTCCCTGCCCATGGCAGGGGGGTTGGAACTAGATGATCCTTGTGGTCCCTTCCAACCCTGACTGATACTATGGTACTATGATAAATACATATGGCAATTAACACATAAACAATAAAATCTGTACATACATATATATATATATATATATGTGTGTGTGCATATACATATATGAAGACCCAAAAAGCATATGTGGAAGAAATGATGAAGTTCAGGCAGACCTACATATATAAAAATATCTGCTCTATGCAAATACATTGCAAAATTTTATCTCTGACTTTATAAACTTACTGATTAAACTTGCCTTAAAATTGGACTTAGTTTTGCAAAGGAAAGCACAGCTCCTGTGAAAGATAATTCTGCATTGTTCAAAGTCTCATGCTAGAAGTAAGATGCAGTGTTCAGGTTGCAATTATGTCCATTAGCTAAGAAAAATAACTACCACAATACTTTCTAATAAAATACTATCTTGATGATCAGCTATGAAGGAGTGTCTTATGAGCATTTCTTCTGTTTCATTTTATAATGAAAAAAGACAATAAATGAACAAATAAATAAGGTAATTACTCATAAATTAAATATTAAGAGGGATTAATATCCACCTTCATATATTTTTCCTATGGTGACTTGGCTCCTACAAGTAGCACTGACCTGCTTGGTATAGCCCCTTGGCATAACTTCACACAAAAAGAACATTTATCCTTAAGGAAGATAATGGAAATGTTTCTTCCAACATCAGCTTATTTTTATGTAGCTTACACAATAAGCCAAATCTAACCTGACAGTGTCCTTGCAAGGTTTCTTTGAAGTACTGAAATACAGGTTATAGTTAGAGTCTAGGGTTGGTTTTGGCTTTGGCTTTGGTTTTGGTTTTGGTTTTTTATGAAGAAGGTATTGGGACTTTTACTTTTCATCTTTGTTTTAGAATTACTCTCTTGACAAAGTCTTTGTGAATTCTCTTCAGATGCTTCAGCATATTTGTCAGACCACTGCACAGCAATGCAAAGCATATTAATTCTTGGCACAAGCGTTTTGTCTCCAAGGAGCCTCAGGACGCCTTCTGTCCTGTAATTAAACTGAGCCCTCTGTTGGATCTGTTTTTCCAAGCTGGTGCCATCTTCTGACTGACAGTCCTGTGGTGATGTATTGGTGCAATGCATCACTGAAATAAGATGCTGTGATGATGCATTACTGAGGTGGATGAGTAGTTTAGCTAACCCTGGCATCAGAATACAGGACTTGCCCAAGCCCATGTGGCCATGTTGATCCCATGTGCATTTTAGTGCTGTTGTCAACAGGATGCAGAGCAGGGTGAAGAAGTATATGATATAATCACTCACAGTATGAAGATATAGACTATTTTACAGGCAAGAGTTGGGTTTTATGAGCCATGCAAAGAGGCTGTCCAGTTTAAATCATTCTGGAAGGCCTTTACTATCATGAGGTTGGGAACAGATACTAATGTAGGCATAAGGAGAAGTACTACAGATCAGGGGAGACCTTCTTGCTCACTACAACTACCTGAAGGGATGTTGTAGACAGGCAGGGGCTGGTCTCTTCTCCCAGGCAGCCAGCACCAGAACAAGAGGACACAGTCTCAAGCTGCACCAGGGGAGGTTCAGACTGGATGTTAGGAAGAAATTCTACACAGAGACAGTGATTGCCCATTGGAATGTGCTGTCTGTGGAAGTGGTGGAGTCACCATCACTGGAGGTGTTCAGGAGGAGACTTGATAGGGTGCTTGGTTGCATGATTTAGTTGATTAGGTGGTGTTGGATGATAGGTTGGACGTGACAATCTTGAAGGTCTTTTCCAACCTGGTTTATTCTATTCTATTAATCAATTTTGGGAAAGGATACTCTCCATCCCTTTCAATGAGGTAACATTTTTTCACACTTAGAGGAAGGGGGCAAAAAAAGCCATAGATTTTCTTCCAGTTTGGATATTTTGCCTCACAGCATCTCTTCTCTCTATTTGAACCCAATACTGGGATCTCTTGGGATCCATGGATCTCTTTCTATTTCAGGAAAACAGCATCTTAGATTTGTGTGTGTGTGTGTGATTTTATTAACTGTCAACACAATAACTTGTAGAATTAAATTCAAACTTCAGGAAACCATATGTATTTGAGGAGCAGATTTTAAGCATGTGATTGACTTTAAGAATCTGCTTAAGTCAATCAACTTTAATGATGCAATGTTTAATGGCTTTCTTCAATCAGAACAAAGGTAGTTCTGTATTGACACTTTACAGATTTAAGCTGTAACACTGACAATATTTTATTACTTAAATATGCACTTTGAATGCAGCAGCATCTAAAGAGATTTTTCATAACCAGTATAATCTATAATATGTGAATTTTACTATTTTAAGCTATACAACCAAAACCCATAAAATCTTTTAAAATTCTAAATTAATTCTCAGATTGATAGACTTCATGTCCAGTCTCTAATCCAAAGTAAAAACTCCACCCAGTTTGTTTTAGTGCACAGCACTTTATAATAACAAATGATAAACCCATTAGGTTACATATTTTTCACCTTTTCTCCCCTTCTTATATATTAAGGAGATTAAGTTCTTTATAGGTACCTGGGGAAGGCCTTGTTCTTGTGGGGAACTTCAACTTACCAGATACCCGCTGGAAATACAACAGAGCAGACAAGAAGCAGTCCTTGAGGTTCTTGGAGTGCATGGAAGATAATTTCCTTACACAGCTAGTGAATAAGCCAACAAGGGATGTCTCACTACTAGACCTGGAGGAGACAATGGAACTAAATCCTTGGACTTCTGGTGGCCAGATCTTGACTTGTTTAGGAAACTATTTGCTGGTATCCTTTGCAAAACAGTCCTGAATGTCCAGGAAAGCTGAACATTCCTCAAGAGGGAAATTATTATGGCACAGGAACAAGCTGTCTCCATGCATTGGAAAATGATTCATCAGGGCAGAAGAGAGGCCTGGTGAAGCAGAGAGCTTTGGGTAGAACTCAGGAAGAAAAGGCAAGTCTACTGGCTATGGAAGAAGGAGCAGGCAACTCAGGAAGAGTACAAAACTCTTGCAAAGATATGTAGGGAGAAAATTAGAAAGGCCAAAGTTCAACTGGAACTCAATCTAGTCACTTATCTATTAAAGATAATAAAAAGATCTTTTACAAGTATGTTAGCAGTAAAAGAAAATCTAGGGAGAACCTCCTTCCACTACTGGATGAAGGAGGGAATGTGGTAACCAAAGGCAAGGAAAAGGTTGAGCTGCTGAACAGCTACTTTCTCTCAGTATCAGTTGCTCCATGATGGTTCAGCCTCTGGAACTGGAAGAGAGGGATGGCAATCAGAAAGCAGCCCCAAATCCAGGAGAAAATGATCCGTGGCCTATTGTGCCATTTAGATGTGCACAAGTCTATGGGACCAGATGGGATCCACCCAAGGATATTTAAGGAGCTCACCAAGCCACTCACCATTATTTGTCAACAGCCCTGGATAAATGGGGACATCCCAGCTGACTGGAGACTAGCAAATGTGATGCATATCTACAAGAAGGGCCAAAAGGATGATCCAAGGAACTAGAGGCCTATCAGTCTTCCCCTGGTGCCAGGAAAGGTTATGGAGCAGGTTATCCTGAGTACCATCTCAGAGCACTCAGACAACCAGGTGATCAGGCCCAGTCAGCATGGGTTTCTGAAAGGCAGGTCCTGCCTAACAAATTTGATCTCCTTCTACAATGAGGTGACCTGACTAGCGGATGAGGGAAGTGCTGTGGACACTTTCTACCTGGACTATAGCAAAGCCTCTGACACTGTCTCCCACATCATTCTCCTTCAGAAATTCATGGCACAAGGCTTGGATAAGTGCAGTCTTCACTGGGTTAAAAAATTTTCTGGATGGACGGATCCAAAGAGTGGTGGTGAATGGAACAAAGTCTGGCTGGTGCCCAGTTACTATTGGCAATCCCCAGAGCTCAGTATTGGGGCTGTCCTCTTTAGTATCTTTATCAATGATCTGGATGAGGGGATTGAGTGTCAGTAAATTTTCAGATAACACCAAGCAGCGTACCTATGTGGCCAAGAAAGCCAATGGCATCCTGCCTTGTATTAGAAACACTGTGGCAAGCTGGAGCAGGGAGGTGATCATCCCCCTGTAGTCAGCAGATACACCAGTATTGTATCCAGTTCTGGGTACCTCACTACAGGAAGGACACTGAGGTTCTACAGTGTGTTCAGAGAAGGGCAATGAGACTTGTGAAGGGCCTAGAGCACATGACCTATGAGGAGCATCTGAGGGAGCTGGGGTTGTTCAGTCTGGAGAAGAGGAGGCTGAGGAGAATCCTCATCACTCTCTACAACTACCTGAAAGGATGTTGGAGAGAGGAGGGGGGCAGCCTCTTCTCCTTGGTAGCAAGCAACAAGACTAGAGGAAATTATTTCAAGCTGCAGCAGGGGAGGTTCAGGATGTATGCTAGGAAATACTTCTTCACAGAGAGGATTATCGAACATTGGAATGGTTTGCCCAGAGCAGTGGTGGAGTCACTGTCCTTGGAGGTGTTCATGTAGTGTGTGGGCCTGGCACTGAGTGACATGGTTTAGTGTTGACCCTTTAGTCAACCCTATGTCAAGAGTTGAGCTGGATTATCTTCAAGGTCTCTTCCAACCAGATGTTTTCTGTGATTCTGTGAGTAACTAGATTTTATTTTTTTAAAGTTAAGATTACCTAAACCCAAGACAATGTCTTCATGCTTTACTCCAGTGCTGTCTTTAGGTAGAATCATAGAATCATAGAATCAATAAGGTTAGAAGAGACCTCAAAGATCATCAAGTCCAACCTGTCACCCTAGACCTCATGAACACCACCAGGGATGGTGACTCCACCACCTCCCTGGGCAACCCATTCCGCAAAGCCAATCAGATCCTGGGCTGCATCAGGATAAGTGTGGCTAGCAGGTCGAGGGAGGTGATCCTCCCCCTCTACTCAGCCCTGGTGAGACCCCACCTGGAGTACTGTGTCCAGTTCTGGAGCCCCTATTACAAGAGGGATCTGGAGGTGCTGGAACGTGTCCAGAGAAGGGCCACAAGGATGATCAGGGGGCTGGAGCACCTCTCCTATGAGGACAGACTGAAGGAGTTGGGGCTGTTCAGTCTGCAGAAGAGAAGGCTCCCAGGTGACCTCATTGTGGCCTTCCAGGATCTGAAGGGGGCCTACATGAAGGCTGGGGAAGGACTTCTCAGGATGTCAGGTAGTGATAGGACTAGGGGGAATGGAATGAAGCTGGAGGTGGGGAGATTCAGGCTGGATGTGAGGAGGAGGTCCTTCACCATGAGAGTGGTGAAGCTCTGGAATGGGTTGTCCAGGGAGGTGGTCAAGGCCCCGTCCCTGGGGGTGTTTAAGAGCAGGCTGGATGAGGCTCTGTCCAGCCTGATCTAGTGTGGGGTGTCCCTGCCCATGGCAGGGGGGTTGGAACTAGCTGATCCTTGTGGTCCCTTCCAACCCTGAATGATACTACGATGTTATGATACTATGATAATTGGCCCAAGTTAAAAAGAAAATTTGTATTTATGCTGAATAGGGGAAAAAGAACCAACTTCTTAATCTCACATGATACATTCAAATGAGAAATTCACAAATTTTCCGTCTTAATTTTCATACAAGTAAGCAAACTGAGTGCGTCATTAAAACCTGCTAGACAAATGGACTGTTTGATACTGGACACTGTATTTCTAAGGCCTGATATTTTAAATCTTATTTTCTATGCACATTTTTATTCTCCATTAAAAATAAAGTGCTCTTGATTTGCGTTGATTCTCTGTAAGTTATGAAAAGAAAGAAATCCTTTTTTTAAATGCAGGAGTTAACCTTAGCTATAGCTTTGTGAATGGCATGTTGACAGTAAAATAAAATCTATCTGTTGTTAATATTCATTGTATTTGATTACTTTCCACCTCTTTCACTGATATTCACACTATTTAAACACCCCACTTCCCCAAATGTGCTTCCTCAAACAGATCTAGTGTGACATAACACTAGTCTTCCTATCCTCGAACATTACACTGATATTTCAGTGTATCATAGGGCTCCTGGAAAGGACCACTTTAGACATTGTCTTCAGAGACACTAGAACAGCAGTATCTCTTCATTTCTTATCCCTAATGCCTGGCACAGCATTGTGAGACCTGGCAAAATATCCAACCCTGATACGAGACCAGCTTTCCCCATTTACTTCTTTTGTTAGATGATATGGGCATGACAACTGGGGAGATGAAAAGCCTTTGTGGTGGTTTGAGCCTTAACTGGGATTTAAGACCTCAGGTGGGGGGCAAGACTGAGAATCTCTCCCCCACTCCCCCCTCCTCTTTCCTGATCGAGAGAAAAAAGAAAAGGAAGGAGCAAATCTACCGAGAAATAATTTGGAGTCGGTTTGGATTTGGAAGTGGAGAGGTAAAAGTTTTCTTTAAACAATATAGATATATATATATATTAAAAATATATATAGTTCATATATATATATAAAAAATATGTATAAATAATAGTAACAGGAAAGGGTTCACAAGGGTAAGGAACATGGATGGATGGGGAAAATATATATATACAAAATCAGTCCTTTGAAAAGGTGTGGATGTAGCAGGGAGGAGGAGCAGGCCTGACTGCATGGCAGAGAAGGAGGAAGCCAGCAGCAGCCCTCTTGTCCAGGCAAGGCAGGAGCAAAAGAGTGTCTTCTTTTTTATAGGCCTGCTGGACAGTAAGGGGGAGTGGAACAGATTAATTCAGTTTTCCAAGGGGAAAACCCCCTCAAGGGAGGGCAAAGCCCTCACAAGCCCTCCCCCCACCCTGCTTTCAAGATGGGCATAACCCTTCACAGCGTTGCTGGTTGCTTTACCCTAAAACTACTGAAGATTTTAGAAAACCAGCACCATATTTTGTTTAAACTTGCAGAATAGACATTATTTTCCTGAAATGTACTGAAAATCTCCAGCTGAGATGCAATTTCAGCAAGCTATCTGGCCTGCTCCTTATAACCCTCATGCAGCTAAGCTTAAGCATCTTAATGAACTTTGATCTTAATGTAAATGCTTAAAGAAAACAATGCAGATGGGGAAACCAAAACTACAATACAATCTTTCAGAATTAAGTATATTTATTTTACTCTGTCCTACAAACACTCTCTGCATATTTTGCAGGCAAATTGCAGATATATAGACTACAAGCAAACAGAACCTTTCAACGTACTATACATCTGCAAAAACAATTGCTCACCAAGGGAAAACTCATTATTGGCAAACAATTCCATTTTAAGATCTCCAAGGAGGTAAACTACCCAGTAACAACACCTAGGTAATAGCTACCTATTTATCTACTATACTAGAAACATGCTTTCTTCTTTTTTTTCCCCCAATACAATTTCTAACTGAGCTTCATAGTTAGGTTAATTAGGAGTTAGACATGCTGCAAATTAAAATCTGACATCTGAAGCTGTTTTGAAGTCTCAAATTCCCATGGCCCAGGCAAGTTCGTTTATATAGGTTCTCTTTTCATTCCTCAAATGTCCTTTAGAAAAGGTTAAGTTTTTCAGTTGGAACTACAACATGTGCAGTATAATTTCATTATTCTGTGTTCTGGGATAGAGTATTTTGTGTACAAGGTGTTTGACAGTTCCTTATATTTTATTTTTCATGGCTTCAGTTTTCAGTTTCCTGCTTTTCTGTTTTATTTTGTTGTTGTTTTTTAATTTTTTTTTTTAATTTTGGATTTTTTTATCTGTGAACTTATTTGCTAATTTTGTGGTGTAACTGAATGAGAACAAGGGAAAATGCTTATCTATCTTTATTTTTTAGTCTGGAAAACTAACTAAGATGATGCCTGCCTATATGGAAAATGTGATATCTACTCAATCCTCAAAAACTCTTCCCTTACTTCACCTTGTTATTACTATGCTACACAGAATGTGAGGGGGTGAGGGGTAGGGAAAAAGAGAGACCAATTGTCAAGTGCAATTAAAAACCCAAGAAAAGAAAGAAAGAAAATTTCTTTTCAAAACAAGTAATCTGCAAATACTTCGTGAAGAAAAGAAATTGCAGGCCATGGATACAGTTTCCTCAGTCAGCTTGATACATAACATTGACATCAGTACATGAGATTATTTCTAAACATACAATTTAAGATTATTTATTACCATCACATCCAATGTCATACATATATGTGTTTATGACAAATGTAGTAGGGCAGTGACTGGCTCGAAAGCAGCCCTGAGGAGAGAGACTTGGGGGTGCTGGTGGACAAGAAGCTCAACATGAGCTCTCAGTGTGCACTTGCAGCCTGGAAAGCCAATCAGATCCTGGGCTGCATTAGGGGAAGTGTGGCCAGCAGGTCAAGGGAGGTGATTCTCCCCCTCTACTCAGCTCTAGTGAGACGCCACCTGGAGTAGTGCGTCCAGTTCTGGAGCCTCTATTACAAGAGGGATAGGGATGTGATGGAGCATGTCCAGAGAAGGGCCATGAGCATGGTTAGAGGGCTGGAGCATCTCTCCTATGAGGATAGACTGAAAGAGTTGGGGCCTATCAGGTTTATCAGGTTTATGAAATTCTGTTAAATAAACTAAAAAGAATTAAACAGGAACACATATTGACACACATGAATAATACAAAGAGAACCAGAAAAGTATTAGGAAAGAAGACTAATCCTTTTTAAGGTATGTTTGAAGAACACTGAAGTCTTTGCCTTCAGACAGTATGTTTAGTTCAGCACGTAAGTCGTCACAAGTTTCAGGCTTTATTTGGTGATTGAAACAGGCTAGGTGGTTACCAAGAATAAGAGCCTGTTTGAATTCTATAGTGTATTTTCCAGGTAGCTCAGTGTGGCAGTTTGCTCCCCAACTTCCACATTCCTTCTGAAAGCAGTGGCCTCAGTGGTGGTTGTGACGGCTGCATTTGGACTCCAAGAACGCAGATAACAACACAATAAACAAGAGCTGTAAATCTTGCTCAAAAGCTAAGGTCTAGCTGAGCATATGACAAACAAAATATTGCTGGTACCAAAATATAACTGTAAATCAATCATTTCATTCCATATACAATGGACAGACCCAGGGCCTATCGATCTCCTGTCATGGCAGTGGGCTTCGTGACAGGATCACGCCTTGAGTATGGATGCCTCTCAAGGTTACTCCTTGAAGCTGAGAGAATCCTTGCTGCAACAGGTTCTTGGCAAGTGATTAACAGCATGCTAAACTTTGAAATCTTAACTAAGTGATACAAATAATTGGTTGTGCATATATAATCCTTTAAACATAAAACAATTGACCAAGTCTGAGGCTAGGACTGGATCTTGCCACATCTAGGCTTCTCTTTCAGAAAGAGGTTCAAAACCAAAGGGGGTACTTTCTGAAGCTTGTGCCTAAACCTTACCTTTTGTATCTCTTAGACATAAAACTTTGTCCAAGCCTGGGACCAAATTTGTATCTAGCTGCACCTAGACTCCTCTCTGAGAAGAAGTTTAGAAAGCAAGGGCATACATTCTGAAACTTGTGACTCAACAAGTCTGCCTGAGAGTTTTCTCAAATCCTGTCCTCTTCTGAGCAGTAAATAATCAGGGTCTACCTTGCCGTTAAACATTGTTAAACAGTTATTAGCAAACTTTGTTAAATTGCTGTTTTGTATTAATAAATGTATTAATAAACTCTTACAAGTGAAGTATGCTACTCCACCCACAGTATTCAGTGATCAGAATGGAGAAAGCTTCCTTTAGCGTGGCAGAGACAACAGGAAAGCTTATCACTCTGTCTCTTTCTACATGGGATGCCTCTTGCAAGCAAGATAAAACTAATCAAAGCATCAAACAGTTGTGGCAGGATAGAATGAATTAAGCATAAAGAAACCACTAGGTGGTCTTGTCTTTGTAAGCAGAAATGACTTGATGTGTATTCATATTTTAACTGAAATGAAACACAGATAATGTGTGCAGCAGTATGAAAGTTTGCTGAGATGAGTGAGTCAAATCTTGTGTGGTCTTAGCTGTCTGTCTAAAATTGATAAAGGATTTTTAATGTTAGAATAGAATAGAATAGAATAGAATAGAATAGAATAGAATAGAATAGAATAGAATAGAATAGAATAGAATAGAATAGAATTAACCAGGTTGGAAAAAAGTTTTGGGATCAAGTCCAACCTATCACCCAACACCATCTAATCAACTAAACTATGGCACCAAGTGCCTCATCCAGTCTCTTCTTAAACACTTCCAATGATGGTAACACAACCACCTCCCTGGGCAGCCCATTCCAATGGCCAATCACTCTTTCTGGGAAGAACTTCTTCTGAACATCCAGCCTAAACCACCCCGGCACAGCTTGAGACTGTGTCCTCTTGTTCTGATGCTGGCCGCCCGGGAGAAGAGACCAGCCCCCACCTGGCTACAACCTCCCTTCAGGTAGTTGTAGAGAGCAACAAGGTCTCCCCTGAACCTCCTCTTCTCCAGGCTAAACAACCCCAGCTCCCTCAGCCTCTCCTCATAGGGCTCATTTTCCAAACCCCTCACCAGCTTTGTGGCCCTTCTCTGGACACATTCCAGCAACTCAAAATCTTTCTTAAACTGAGTGGCCCAGAACTGGACATAGGACTCAAGGTGTGGCCTAACCAGTGCTGAGTACAGGGGCAGAATGACTTTCCTGTTCCTGCTGGCCACACTGTTCCTGATACAGGCCAGGATGCCATTGGCCTTCTTGGCCACCTGGGTACACTGCTGGCTCATGGTCAGCCCTGGTGCCACAGAAAGTTCCCCAAGATCAAAAAAAACCCCAAAATTCTGTTGGTGGCACCAGCCTCTGAGCCACTTGGTAATGACACCTGCTTTCCTGTTCCTTTCAGTATTCCTTGATGATCTTTGAGGTCTTTTCCAAACTTAATGATTCTATGATTCTATGATCAGGAGTGTTTCAGAAACTATAATGGAGGTGTAGTACTCAGCACCCAGAATTGCTATATTGGAATGGTCACATTTATGAAAGCACATACCTAGATGTCCTTGACCATTTATGAAAGTAGTAATGAGAGAAAACACAGACAGCTTCAATTTAAACATTAATAAATATGAACCTTTTTGACACCAACTGTCCTTTTCACAGTTTCACTATATACCAACTAAAAGAAACATACCACTATTCCAGGCCAGATTTCCTGTTAAAAAAGCAATCTGGCCCATAACTGTCAGCACAGAAGAGCTAAAGATGCTATAAAATAATAAAACTCTTTTATTTCTTCCCACTTTTCAGCAATTTGAAATAGTGTTGAATCTAGCTGGCATGGCAAGGCTCACAAATACACTGTTGATAAATACTGCAAAAATGAAAATGGTGCTACATACTTAGAATCATAAAATTATTAGGGTTGGAAGGGACCTCAAGGATGATCTAGTTCCAACTGCCCTTTCTTGGGTAGGGACACCTCATGTTAGATCAGGTTACCCAAAGCTACATCCAGCCTGTCCTTAAAAACCTCCAGGGAGGGGGTTTCCACCACCTCCCTGGGCAAGCTGTTCCAGTGTCTCATCACCCTCATGGTAAAGAACTTCTTCCTAACATCCAATCTGAACCTATCCATTTCTACTTTTTTTCTATTCCCCCTAGTCTTATCATTACCTGACACCCTTAAAAGTCCCTCACCAGCTTTCTTGTAGGTCCCCTTCAGATACTGGAAGGCCACAATAAGGTCTCCTTGGAGCTTTCTCTTCTCAAGACTGAATAGACTCTCTGTCCTCATAGGAGAGGTGCTCCAGCCCTGTAATCCTCATGGCCCTTTTCTGGTCACACTCCAGCACATCCAGATCCTTCCTGTTATAGGGGCTCCAGAACTGGACACAGTACTGGAGGTGTACAGGTGTAGCCATGTATTTAATATAGATTAAGATGCTGACATGAATTATACCATCATGATCTGCCAAGTTCGTATTTCATATATTGGCATCACCGAGGGAGAAGAGCCACCAGAGCTCAGTTTAGCCGAGCTGTTGTCTGAACCATTATCTGAAGGAGTCTGCCTATCTCCACTGAGACTTTGTAAGGACTGTTAGGTGACTAACCTATTTACACATGCACCTATAGGTAGGTGGTTTAAATTGTCCTTTCCCTCACTTCATCCACACTTAGAGAATTATTTTTAAATACCTGTGTCATCTGTATTTTCTGGGTTATTTGAAGAGCCTGCCTAACTTCATGTGGCACATTGCATTGATTTGTGTTAATAAGAGGTCAGCCCCAAGATCTGTTGAAATATTTATTGAAAGGAAAATTTAGGGGAAAATATGTCACTTCAAGTTATCTTCTACCACTTCTTAAGCTCTCTATTGCAGTAAAGGTCCTAGTACTCTCTGAAAAGTGCAATATATATGTCAGTATCAAACATTAAAACTGCTGATGAGGAAATGTCCCATTTGAGTCCAGTTCACCCTGCCTTGTCTTTGTATGATGGATTCATAGACTGTGCACTGAGATCCCTAAAATCTTTGGAGTCCCATAAAGTTAGGGGGATCTTTGGAAGCATGATCTTTGGAAGTGCAATCCCTTGGAAAGCAGGTTTTTAACCCACTATTAGAATTTGCTTTCCTCTTTCTTTTTTCCTGATGTGTTTGGCATCCCATTGGCACATGGCATATCTGTCCCTTCACAAGGTTCTAATCTGAGAGTCAGTTGTAGCCCAAACTCTGTATTTCCTCCAAAAGCATATTTAGGTCCTTCTGAAGCAGTAGGCTCACACAACCATTTCTAGAAGTCTCGTCTTCTTCCATGTGGCCATGCTCATGGGTATTTTTCACGCCTTCCCATGACAAGTAGACTTTAAATCTTCTGTTCCCTCAAAACACAGTTTTCTAGTGCAAGTTGCACTGTACTCGCCAATGTATAAGTCCCTCCACCCACAGATTCAGCTAGCCCTGTTACACCTGTAAATTCAAGCAACTTTGAATTACAATTCTAACAATGGAAGTACTAACAATATGTGATACAGTTCTGAGCTCTTCTCTCTATAGCCTCTGCTACATGGTTTGCACTATTACATGCATAACAGATACCCAGTTCTCTTGCTTGCTAATCTATTTTTACCTGTTAATATTGAAAGTTTACAATTCTGAATTGTGAAGTTAATTTGTCATTTTTCCCAAGATGAAACTGAACTAATTCCTGTGTTACATAGTTACATAGTTACATAGTTACATTCAGGGTTGGAAGGGACCACAAGGATCATCTAGTTCCAACCCCCCTGCCATGCCCAGGGACACCCCACACTACATTAGGCTGGCCAGAGTCTCATCCAGCCTGCTCTTAAACACCCCCAGGGATGGGGCCTCGAGCACCATCCTGGACAACCCATTCCAGGGTTTCACCACTCTCATGGTGAAGAACCTCCTCCTCACATCTAGCCTGAATCTCCCCACCTCCAGCTTCATTCCATTCCCCCTAGTCCTATCACTACCTGAGATCCTGAGAAGTCCTTCCCCAGCCTTCCTGTAGGCCCCCTTCAGATACTGGAAGGCCACAATGAGGTCACCTCGGAGCCTTCTCTTCTGCAGACTGAACAGCCCCAACTCCTTCAGTCTGTCCTCATAGGAGAGGTGCTCCAGCCCTCTGATCATCCTTTTTCAATGGATGTTTTTCCTTGTGGGCTCTTGACAATTTCTTAAAGAGTTACCTAACTTTAAAGCTTATTTTATTTTCTGTGTTTTGGGGTCTTTTTCTCTTTTTTTATTTTTTTTTTTTTTTTTTAAATCTGGTAAATCAAGCAATAGTTGGCAATCAGCTTAGCATATAAATACCTTTACTGCTGAAATAGTTAACCTGTATCAACTTTATACATAAAACACAAAAAAAGCCTATCAGCTATACTTGTCAGTCAGAAGATGTTGAGTTGCTGGAACATGTCCAAAGAAGGGCAACAAAGCTGGGGAGGGGTTTGGAGCACAAGCCCTGTGAGGAGAAGCTGAGCTGTGGTTGTTTACCCTGGAGAAGAGGAGGCTCAGAGGAGACCTTCTTGCTCTCTACAACTACATGAAGGGAGGTGTAGCCAGGTGGGGATTGGTCTCTTCTCCCAGGCAACCAGCACCAGGACACAGTCTCAAGCTGCACCAAAGGAGGTTTAGGCTGGATATTAGGAAGAAGTTCTACACAGAAAGAGTGATTGGGCATTGGAATGGGCTGCCCAGGGAGGTGGTGGAGTTACCATCATTGGAGGTGGTTAGGAAGAGACTGGATGGGGTGCTTGGTGCCATGTTTTAGTTGGTTAGATAGTGTTGGATGATAGGTTGGACTTGATGATCTCACAGGTCTTTTCCAACCTGATTAATTCTAAATTCTAAGATTAAAAATAATTTTAAACAATGTTAAAAAATTGATTGGCAAAAATGCCCTAATTATTCATCTGGTCTGCATCAGTGTCCTTTCAATAACAGCTAAGTTCCTAAAAAAGTCTTGCTCTGTTTGATAAAAATATCACTTTCAAAGAGAGTTTGAATGTTACCCTTTGAAATTCTGGTTTGGAAGAATTAAAACAAATGTTTGCTCCTTTGTAACATTGCATTTAATCCAGTAAGATATAGATGCTAAACAAAAAACTTTGAAAACCTTGCATGTAAACCAGTGAATCAAAATCTCATCCTTAACAGACCTGAAATAAACAGGTATTGTTATCTATTGAATTCATAAAGCAGAAAAAAAAATGTGCTGTCTACTGTTGCTCTGACATTAAAGACAGCTGAAGGGGACATAAGAGAGACCCTTTTTTTGGTAGTGTTTCAAAAGAAAGTCTCTGGGTTTCACCATGTAGCAACAAACACAATGATTTAGGAAGCACCCCTTGTTAAAAGCAATCTCATAACTGCTGTTTTCCATAGGAGAAAATCAAAATAGCTAGCCAGACCACTTAAGTAGTCCACCTACAGAGCCTAACAAGTGTAGCATGAATGTTCAAGAGTTACTTTGTCCAGATTACCTCAAACTCTAAATTCCATACCCACTGAGCTAGTGGCAGTATTCTATTTTAGCCCTTGCATATATTAAGTTATTGCTGTATTCAAAATTAGGGAGAATGCAGAAGTTACATATAGTGTGAATGCAGAAGTTACATATAATGTGAAAATCATGGATCTTTCACAGTGGCAAGTAGACAGGGAGAGGGATCTGAGTGGGAAGACTCACTGGCCAGGATTTTGCTATGATAGGAAATTTCTGCCTTATGAAGTTCTTCAGATAATTAATTCAGGGCATGGAACACGGTCTCATACTCACACTGCTGTACTCTGCAAATCACTATTTATTTGATAAATATCTATATGATCCACAGAAATCAAATGCCACTCATAAATCTAAGCAGGAGGTGATAAAACAGCAAAGCTCAGCTTTTAATAAACAGAGATTTCCAACTGGTTGTTCCGCTGATGACATTATGGGTGTGTGCAGCAGAGGCATGTATGTATGCATAACTTAACTGTCCCCAAGATTCCTCCTAGCATATACATCTATTGATTCAGTACAGAGTGAAACATCAGAAAATTGCACTAAATAATTTACCAGAAGGGTAACACTCTGACAGTACTGAAAGTGCACTAGCGAAATGAGTAGGAAGAAAAATGCACAAGTAGACCTCAATACTGCATTCTGAAGAGCTGTGGCTCTGCTTAGGTTGCTGCAAATAGTTTCTTGTATGGTTCTGTTTCATTGAAATGTAAACCACATGTTCAAATTACATGGCCAGAGGGATCTATAAGGTCTCAGGTGCTGATTTATAGAAGTCTCAGTGGCAGCTTAAAACAGGAATCACACTGTGATGTGTCATCAACCATGATAAAAACAGATGACGGGAAAGAACTTGTAAGAAAAGAGTATTTGGGAATGAGGTGTTTCTTTCATTGCATCCTCACAAAAACACCAATGATCATGGATCAGACTATCAGAAACCTAACTATAGAAAATAATAAATACACTTTTAAAAAGACTTTTTTTAAAGTCAGTTTCATTATGACTTAATTTTGTGGTACAAAATCTGACTGAGGGTGACTTATTTTCAATAACTTCTTCAGGTAAAATGGGAACAAGCCCTAACACAACATTTCAAACCAGATCTAATGATTACCATGATAGAAGTAGAGAACTTCTGAAAATCAATCTTTTTGAAGTGTTTCCTTAAAAAGAACTGCTTTGAATAATAAAAGCATATTTTGCATGATATTGAAAGTAGTCACACAACTGGAAATGAAAACAAGAAACCTAAATCTTGATACTATTTTTTTTTTTTGTGCAATCTTTCAAATGACAACTGCTAAATTAGATTACTCTTACTTATAGACATCAAAGAACACAGTGTCTCAGAAAAATTCTGAAGAATGACATTACATGCATGAGCTATTCTGCACAGTACCAATGGAAGACCAAGATACAAAATTATATCACTGTGCTGTGGAAGATCTAAGCAACTACAAAATAAGTTCAGAGCATTGTTGCTGAAGTTCTCCATCAAAAGTACTTAATTGTCTCAAACAGCCTCTGATAAGAGACCTTAGCACAGATTAACTCTGTCTCTGAGAAAAGTCAAGTTCATTTACCATTCTTACCTGAGCATCTCAGAGCTGTGACCAGAACTGAACTTACTAGACAAAAACATTTCACTGTTTAATTTTGACTGACAATCCCCTCAAGTTAGTCAGCAAGTATGCTCCCTAGTGCCGGCCAAATATAGGATAGAATCATAGAATCAATAAGGTTGGAAAAGACCTCAAAGATCATCAAGTCCAACCTGTCACCCAAGACCTCATGACTACTAAACCATGGCACCAAGTGTCACCTCCAGTCCCCTCCTGAGCACCTCCAGGAACTCAACCACCTCTCTGGGCAGCACATTCCAGCAGCTAACAATTATGTTTGTGAAGAACTTTCTCCTCACCTCGAGCCTTAACTTCCCCTGGTACAGTTTGAGAGCCGGGATTTAAGAGCTGAGATGGGGGGTAAGACTGAGAATCTCTCCCCTGCTTTCCCAATCAAAAGAAAATGGAAGGGGGAAAAAAAAAAAAAAAAGGAAGAAAAAGAAAAAAAAAAGAGGTAAAAAAAGGGATAAAAAAAAAAAAAAGAAAAAAAAAAGAGGGGAAAAAAGGGAAAAAGGAAGAAAAAAGAAAAAGGAGGGGAAAAAAAAAAGAAAAAAGTGAAAAAAAGAAAAAAGAGAAAAGAGAAAAAGGGAGAGGAAAAAAAAATTTAAAAAGAAAAAAAGAAAAAAAAAAAGAAAAAATATTAAAAAAAGAAAAAAATTAAAAAAGAGGGAAAGGAAAAAAAAAAGTAAAGAAAGGAGGATAAGGAAAAAGGCGAGGAGGTAAATCTACTGAGAAATAATTTGGAGTTGGTTTGGACCCCGGAGGTAGCAGGGCTCTCACAACCCTTCCCCCTACCCTTTCAGGATGGGCATAACCCTTCACAGTGAACTTCAAACCTCTGAATGGTTTATGGGCCAAACAAGAAAGAAAAGTTTACTAGGAGATACACCTGAACTTTTATCCCACTCTGGAGGTCAGTGGTGGCTAACATACAGTCTAGTGCCTGCAGTCTGAAAATGACCCCTCCTGTTGATGTTGTGTTTTCCTTGTGTGCCAGGTAGGTAAGATATTTCCCACTGAAAATGGTTTCTTGTAAGTGTTATCAAAAAGTAATAGGAGTCATGTGAAAGAAATTCAGAATGTCTGTCTCCATAAATGAAATTATCTCTCTGGCTTCCTAAAGAGCTCTGCAAAACTGTCTAATACTGTCAACCATTATTTCATTTTAGTCAGTGGGAAGATAAATTTCAGTCACCAAGTGGAAGATGTCAGTCAAGAGTTTGCCTCTATTTGGTGGAGAAAAACTGCTTTCACATGCCAAAAGAGAGGTCTGAAATAAGTGAGATATCTGTAGGGGGTCTGATCACTTTCTTTTGACTCCAGAGGTTCCAAAGTAGTGATGGGATATTAAAATCTTATAAATTAACTTAGAGGAGATACAACCTATGATTTTATGAGATATGCCCAGCAGTAGAATCTCCATGAGCATCTCCTAGATATAAAACTTTATGTTTTGTGTACTTGGTATACATTCACAAGGAGCCACACATGGCTCTGACTCCATTAAGTCCATTACAAGAAGGGGTAAAGCTGACCTGGAGCACTGTTTCACTGAAGTTAATGCAGCTGGATTATTAGTTCAAAGTCCATGGACTGGAGGCCATGGACCCCTGGGGTATAATGGAACAAACACCATTCCACACTTCATGGTTCAAGTCAAATATGAGACAACAGTAAGCAAAGATCTCTAAGCAATGGATAAGCAAAGATCTCTAAGCAATGGATAAGCAAAGATCTGATGATCAAGCCTTCTGCCTTGCATGCCTTCACTTGGGCATGTTTCTTTAATGTATGATACTTCCAAGCCCTCAAAACAGTGACTTAGAACCCTCAAAGCAGGAAGCAAAAATTAAGCAAAAAATGAGATTCAATATGAAAGCAAATATTCAAGGCTGTGTTTATTCATGTTTGAGCTTTGTTTATTTGTTTGCTTGTTTGTTTGTTTTTTCCTTCAGAGTTTTGAGGTATTAGGGAGCAAAACATGACATTGTCAGGATAATTTTTCTCCAATACTATACATTGGCAGCAAAGGAAAAACAAAAATTGCAAATACTTGTCACACTTACTGTGTGTGAAAAGGCTTTCTGTTAAATCTTTGTTTGCCCTTTTTTTTTAAGGTGATTTTATGTGTGTATATATCACAGCCTGATATTTCAATTAAAAATACTACTGTATATGAAAGGATTATGGTTTTTGTCTAGATTTTATATTTTAATTAAAATCTAGTAAAATATGGTAAGTGTGAATTTATATTATAGTAATAAACGTTTTTATCTCAAACTCTGAGTAAACTCCAATGGAGCTGTCATGGTCTATTATGTTCCAAAGTAGCTGCTAGGGCCTATTATGTCAATTATCAAGCACATCCTTGACAGATTGTTCTTCTTTGGATTTTTTTAATATTATCATTACAAATAAAACCATAGAAGGGACTGGATTCCTTGTGGTATTGAAATACAGCAGGGAGCCTTTCTCTTGGGTCAGTGGTAACTGAAAATGTCTATTTAGTGATGCATGTAAAAGGGGTTCAAAAACCCAATTCTGAAACGTTGAAGTTAATGGAAGCACTGAATATTACTTTAGTGATTACAGAATTAAGTCCATGCCTCAGATTCTTACAGTTCATATTGTAGATGGGGACACACAGCTAAAGGTGACACTAATTTGCTGTCTTACTGGACAAGTACAAAAAGGTCCAGTGGCCTTCTCAAGAATCCTGGTGAAATTCCCCAAAGGTTTTACTGTGTTTGTTTTATTTGTTACATTACTTCATGTTATGGTTTTCCTACCTTTAAAAAAAAAAATAGAATGGGAAAAGGAATAAGGTGGTAAAGATTATATGAATTATGGACCTATTTTATATGAGAAGAGGCTAAAAATTACTTCTGCCATAGAAAGTACAACCACAAAAGGTACAGTAGAATTCTATAAATCATAGCATTCTTTTTTCCTGTAATTATTAAATTGAATCATATCATATCCTTTCACTGTGTAATTAAACTGTGGAACTCAAAGACAGGGCAGATTTAAAGTACAAAGGTTCCACAAGGAAAGAGACAAATTCAAATTCACTGAACAAGGGGTTAAACACAAAATATTCCAAGCACAATGTAGTTTCAGTATGTCCCAAACAGCCTATTGTCAGAATAACCTTTAGCTTTTTTGGCTCATAGGTTCTGGAAATTGTGTTGACATAAGTGAGAGAAGATTCTCACCTTTAGTCTTTCTTCCATGCCAATGGTTAGCCTGGCTTGCACACTACTATGAAATTATGGAATTACTGAGCTCTCAATTATATGGGAAACTAAGGCAAGGAAATGCAATGAAAGGAAAAGCAAGACAAAGAGTGAGTCTTCATAGTTGAGAAACCTGCATTTTTTAAAATTGGCTCTAGAAAAAAGAAAAAAAAATCCAACAAAACAAAACCAATAACAGCAAAAACCTACCCCCAAAATAAAACAAACAACCCCCAAAAACCAAATAGTTACAAGGTATAATTCCTCTCATCCAAAGACAAAGATCCAAAATTGATGAGAATCATGACCGGTACATAAATAATTTTCTTACTGCTTATAATGTTACCTAAATTTAACTACCAAAACAAGAAATGGTTCCATTGAGAGTTTTAAGGTGTCCAGAATCACATATAGAACCATAGAATCAATCAGATTGGAAGAGACCTATGCAGTGCAACCTATCACCCAGCCCTATCCAATCAACTAGACAACAGCACTAAGTGCCTCATTCAGTCTCTTCTTAAACACCTCCAGTGATAGTGACTCCACCACCTCCCTGGGCAGTTCAGTCCAATGGCAAATCACTCTCTCTGTGAAGAACTTCATCCTAATGTCCAGCCTGAACCTCCCTTCGCACAACTTGATACAGTACACAAAGAATACTCATGCCGTTTGGCATGACTGATGGAGGTTAGCTAAAGTATGACCGAGCATTTCAGATGCACCAAGGTATAGACAACTGAATTGGCTCTAGAACATCCAAACAAATAGATATTCAGTCATCTAAGTGTAGCCATGCAACATTTTTTTTTTATTGTATTATATCAGATCTGGTGCTCAGCTTTTCTACCAGAGTGCATGGGTCTCCATATGTCCAGTGCCCTGCCTGAGTGGCCTGTGTATGCTCTCAATATCCTAGAAAAACTCAAGTGGTACTAAATTTTTATGATTAGAATCAACTGACTCTTGTCCCAAATGCCAACATTCATATTGTAAATGTCTAAATTTAGATTAAGTGAATTCAAGCACTAATGATTAAGGACAGGTGAAATAACCCCATGTTTTGAGTCACTGATCATGCATCTCCTATGTCAGTCTCTAAGGTCTTGCTAAGATAATGCGCTCCTGTCTAGGACAAAATCTTTTCAATGAAATCTTATCCCATTAACATCAATGGCAAACCTCCCTTAGATTTCAGTAGGTTGTTCTTTGTCTACCTGACAGAACAGGCACAAGAGAACAAGCAAAACACCTCATATTCAAATTTTCCTCTCTATTGTGATGGGTTAACACCCATCCTGGAAGCAGAGGGGGATAGTGAGTGATTTTCCCTCCCTGCAGGGTGTTTTCCCCCTGGGAAACTGAGTCTGTTCCATTCCCCTTCCCTGCCCAGCTAAGGTATTAAAGGGAGGACACTGCAGCCGTTAGCTCTTCCTGGCTCCTGCCTTTCCAGGACAAGAGCTACTACAGCTGCCTTCCTGCTTCTCTGCCACATAACCTGATACTGTCAGATAAGACAATCGCTCACGTTCAGTTTTTCCTTGTACAGCACTACATTAGTAATGATGAGGATACTGTAGAAGTTCATATAAATTTTCCTTCAGAAATCTCTCCAAATCAGGTAATACAAGTTAAACACTTTATTAAAGGAAACACTTGTCCAATTTATTTTTTTAATAAAATTGTCTGTTTGTTGTTATTTTTTTTTAACAACCACTCTTTCAGAAGTAAGGTAGAAGATGATGAAATTGTTCACCCTTTTAGACAGGTCGTCCCAAAGACTGCAGCTATTCTCACTTGGCTTAAGAGAAAAAGGTTCTTGCCTTTCCTCTGCATGCCACTGAGAGCAAAGCATAGCATTGCCTTCTGTGTTTCATTTAACAATTTATTTTTTTTCTTCTTGAATGTAGCATAATACAACAATTATGTGATACATTAAAAAAAAGAAATTATGACAATGCTTGCACTGTATCCAAATGTGAAGAGATCTGAAGACATTTCAAATGGGAAACCTGCTAATAGCTCACACAATGGATTCCCCAGCTGAAAAGAAGACATAAATTGGAGTGAATCAAGCATTCACCGCCAGCAGATCTGCTGCTTGTGTTCACTGATGAGATGCAAATGTGCTTAGCAAGAGTACAGCATCAGTAGAGGACCATGAAATTATAATATAGTGACTGTAATGACAATGGGTTAATTTGTAGCATTTCTTATTCTAATTATGGTATTTGACACATGGGAACAAAACCATTTTCAGCTATTTTCTTTTCTGGTTGCTATCCCTTATTACAAGACTGAGAAACAAGAGTAATCTGCATGCTTTTCTATTCTGTGAAATACAGTAGTATACTGCACTGCTTTGACCCTTTCAATATTCTGCATAAGTAATTTAAAAGAAGACAGCCCAGTTACAGTCTCAGCAAAGAGCATTTAATGAATCCAGTACAATTTGCATGGAAATAGACTGAATTATTTTTTTTTAAGGGCACAAAAATATAAAGACAAAAAAAAAAAAAACCACCAAGAAAGAAAAAAAACAAAGAGCAAAACAACAATAAAAGCTACAAATAACAGAAACAGCACATTTCTCCATCTCTAGCACAATGACTTTAAGGAGAATTAAAATGTGTATGAACTTCACCTATTCTCAGAGCCATAGGAGGCTACTTTCATCTTGCAGTGTGTAAATTATCTATACAGATGTATACTTTTTGTAAGAGAGATGTCCAGCTAATGAAGAAGATATTGTTCCAAATAATTCAGACATTAATCCATTATTCTGACAGAAGACAGGTATATAGAGGTCAAGACGCTTGCCACTCCGACAAAATGGCTACATTTGCAAGCCTATGGGTTCCATATTTTGCAGCAATGACTACAAAATCACTAGTCACTAGTGGTGTGCCCCAAGGATCAGTGCTGGGCCCTGTGCTCTTTAACAACTTTATTGATGATCTGGATGAGGGCATTGAGTCCATCATCAGTAAATTTGCCGACGACACCAAGCTGGGGGCAAGAGTTGATCTGCTGGAGGGTAGAGAGGCTCTGCAGAGGGACCTCGACAGGCTGGACAGACGGGCAAAGTCCAACGGCATGAGATTTAATGAATCCAAGTGCCGGGTTCTGCACATTGGCCACAACAACCCCATGCAGTGCTACAGGCTGGGGTCAGAGTGGCTGGAGAGCAGCCAGGCAGAGAGGGACCTGGGGGTGCTGGTTGATGGTAGGCTGAACATGAGCCTGCAGTGTGCCCAGGCAGCCAAGAGGGCCAATGGCATCCTGGCCTGCATCAAGAACAGTGTGGCCAGCAGGAGCAGGGAGGTCATTCTGCCCCTGTACACTGCACTGGTTAGGCTGCACCTCGAGTACTGTGTCCAGTTCTGGGCCCCTCAGTTTAGGAAGGATGTTGACTTGCTGGAACGAGTCCAGAGAAGAGCAACAAAGTTGGTGAGGGGTTTGGAACACAAGCCCTATGAGGAGAGGCTGAGGAAGCTGGGGTTGCTCAGCCTGGAGAAGAGGAGACTCAGGGGTGACCTTATCACTCTCTACAACTACCTGAAGGGAGGTTGTAGACAGGCTTGATGATGGTCTCTTCTCCCAGGCACCCAGTACCAGAACAAGAGGACAAAGTCTCAGGCTGCACCAGGGGAGGTTCAGGTTGGATGTTAGGAAGAAGTTCTATACAGAAAGAGTGATTGCGCTATGGAATGGGTTGCCCGGGGAGGTGGTGGAGTCGCCGTCATTGAAGGTGTTCAGAAGGAGACTTGATGGGGTGCTTGGTGCCATGGGTTAGCTGTTTGGGTGGGTTGGATTGGTTGAAGGGTTGGACACGATGATCTTGAAGGTCTCTTCCAACCTTGTTTGGTTTATTCTAATAAAGGTTTATTCTAATAAAATTAGACCCATAAAGAACACAGAAATGTGAAATTTACATTTCAGTGGACAAACCCAAATTCTTATAACACACATATGGAAAAAATACCTTTTTTAATGGAAGACTCTGACATATAATTCTAGGTGTATCCTCCTACAGTTTACCTGTTTGGGAAATGTTGTTTGATGGCTATTGCTTTTATGTGTAGGCATGCACGTTTTAGATGAGTGCAAATTAGCTCCATATTAGCAAACTGCCTATGGTGATCAATATCCTGTCCACAGATTTTCCAGCAAACTGTCTTTGAATAGGATAAAGAGGATATACACACTTTGAAGACTATCAGATATAGGATGGAGAAATGGGATTAGATTTTTAAGGGAGATTTGTAGGATTCATTAAAACTTCATTTGAGCATTTAAATCAACTTTCTAGGTACTTACTTGGCTTGTTGAAACAGATAAAATGGAAGAATTTGTTCACAAGGCGATTCAAAAGTTGTCAATAGATGGGTTCTCACCAGGGAATTCACATCAGGGAAGCACCAGAACTCATGTGCTTCCCTAGTTTGTCTTTGAATCATTGTAATTATGAAATTATGTAATTATGTATTATGAAATTATGTATTATGAAATTATGATGATGGTATATATTTTCCCTAAGTTTCCCTAAATATATTAATCTATTTGAGATATTTGCCTAGCCTCTATCTCAACTGCCAAGGGAATAGACCTCCCATAGGTTCTGTGTCTTGTATGTTAAACCTAGATACCTTAAATATGTTAGAGTACCTCAAATCACAATAGACACCAGCTCTTTGGCATGCCTGAATTTGCTGAATATCTCTGGGGCTGTAACTACAGCAGTCATTTTGGCAGACTTCAGGTACCAAAATGTGAGACAGCCTAAACTCTAGCTGATGATCTCCAAAAGGCTGCAGAGCTTCCATAAGTTTTGTCTCTAACCTGCCAGCTCCATTTAGATGTATTGGCATCTAAGATGGAAGCATAGACTGGTGTTTATGCAGCTAAATCCTGCACTAAGTCTCTATTAATTATAATAGGAGCATAGACATCTAGTTCACATGCAGATAATGAGGAGAAAACTTCACTCATTACCTCTACTACTTTATTAATAGTAAAAGTTTGAAGGAAGCAAGATGATAAGGCCAAGTTGGTTTTTCTTTCCTCACATTTCTTTATTTTGTCTTTCTTTTAACCCACCTAATTGTATTCAAATTAATGTTGAAGTGAACTTAATGCTATTTCTGGTGGCAGTATCTCAAATCAGGATTTATTCCCAATTCTTCTTCTTCTTCCCCCTACACCACCATTTCTGTTTTGCAATTCACTTTATTCACAAAATGTAACAAGAGATGAAGTGCATAGGGAAATAGGTAATTATTATTAATTTATTTGCAAAAGTTTAGATTAATGTAATTGTGCATCTTGAGTAACAAGTGGGTATGTCACAATACATTTAAAATATATCATCCTTGCTTTGACTTTTTCAAGCCAAAAGGGAGTATGACTATCACACAGTACACATAAAATAAAGTAAAATACAAAGCAATTATAACACTACCTGCTCTAAGATTTACTCTTTTTAAAAATCCTGTGATATCATTAAAATATTGTTCACATATTCTGAATTTTGTTTTATCTGCTTAGTTGTTAACACCAAAGAATAGAATAGAATAGAATAGAATAGAATAGAATAGAATAGAATAGGAGTAGAGCAGAGTAGAGTAGAATAGAATAGGAGTAGAGTAGAGTAGAGTAGAGTAGAGTAGAGTAGAGTAGAGTAGAATAGAATAGAATAGAATAGAATAGAATAGAATAGAATAGAATAGAATAGAACAGAACAAATTTGGAAGGGACCTTCAAGATCGTCACGTCCAACCCATCATCCAACACCATCTAATCAACTAAACCATGCAACCAAGCACCCCATTAAGTCTCCTCCTAAACACCTCCAATGATGGCGACTCCACCACCTCCCTTAGCATCCCATTCCAAATGGCAACCACTCTCACTATGAAGAACTTCTTCCTAACATCCAGTCTAAACCTTCTCTGGTGCAGCTTGAGACTGTGTCCTCTTGTTCTGGTGCTGGTTGCCTGGGAAAAGAGACCACCCCCCACCTGTCTACAACTTCCCTTCAGGTAGTTGAAGAGAGCAATAAGGTCTCCCCTGAGCCTCCTCTTCTCCAGGCTAAGAGTAGTTACCTTTTTGACTGTTACAGTTACTAATTTCTGAAGAATACATTCATGCCTTCTTTTCTCTGTTTCCATGTATATAAAAAATGGAAACAAAACTTTTAAATCATAATTGATATTTGGACCATCATGTCACTTCAGCTTCCCATCATGTCCTCTTTTTCTCATTGTTTTATGGTGGTTTAATGTTTAATTTATTATTATTTCTTCTGTTTTCCTTACAGGGCATTTTCTTAGAAAGAAACAACAACAATAGCAACAACAAAATAAGACTAGAAGGACTTTTACAGCATAAAGCAAATTTTTATTAGAATCTAAATCATGATAATTACATTTCAAGTACAGAATGACAGAGGATAAATAGGGAATTTTTATGACCACTCTTCTCTATTCCCATGCATTCTTAGAAAATAGTTCCTAGTTTTCACACTGTTTCAGTTAACGTAGGAGTTGCAGCAAAATCAGTACAAGCCTGTCTAGTCTCAGGAAGAATTTCTGTTGCAGTGGAGACTTGCCTATCACTTCCAGTCACAGTTGTAGCCAGCTGGCGGTTGTTCTCTTCTCCCAGGCAACCAGCATCAGAACAAGGGGATACAGTCTCAAGTTGCACCAGGGGAGGTTTAGGCTGGATGTTAGGAAGGAGTTCTTCCTAGAAAAAGTGATTGGCCATTGGAATGGGCTGCCCAGGGAGGTGATGGATTCACCAACACTGGAGGTGTTTAGGAAGAGACTGGATGAGGCACTTGGTGCCATGGTTTAGTTGATTAGATGGTGTTGGGTGATGGGTTGGACTCAATGATCTCAAAGGTCTTTTCCAACCATGATAATTCTATTATTCTATTCTATTCTATTCTATTCTATTCTATTCTATTCTATTCTATTCTATTCTATTCTATTCTATTCTATTCTATTCTATTCTATATGCATATATACTCACATATATATTGCACACTATTCTGAGCAATGCTGACTGCATGGTGTGACACTTGTGAGATGCTGTGGGGGTGGGGAGGAGCCAGATTGTCTCTCCAGTTTTGTTTTTCATGTGGCACAGGCTCTTGTATGAATTTCAGTCAGGTAATTTTTCTTTCCTTTTTTTTTTTTTTCCCCTTCCCTTTTGTCTTTGGTATCTGATATCTCTGCAACAGAGTAGTAAATCATTTTGTGTAGTTCAACTAAAACTCTCCACTTTCCTTCTTTTTATCTTCCACCAGTGGTGGAGAAAAGAGAGGCAGAAGGTGGGGGAAAGCAGTCAGCTTAATCCATGCGTCAATGTGTTACACCTTTAGAGCTTACATTCAGAACAGAAAACACACATTTAAATCAAATTCTACCGTGGTTTTCTAGTCTTTGGAGGAAAAGAAGAACATGTTTTTTTTGTACATTTTTGGTTACTTGATTAACAAGTTATGAATGCAAACACAAATGACTGCAGAGAAAGAATATCTAGCAAAGGAACTTCAATAAGAGGATCAGAGAAACAAGCCCCTACTCCAGCTCCTGCCAGGGCTGCTGTGGGACAGCATCAGCCCCATGGGTGCTGGGTGAAGCACATTACAATTGGTCAATGGGTGATACCAAACCAATAAACCAATAAACCAAACCACGTTGGAAGAGACCTTCAAGATCATTGCGCCCAACCCATCAACCAATCCAACCCACCCAAACAACTAACCCATGGCACCAAGCACCCCATCAAGTCTCCTCCTGAAAACCTCCAATGACGGCGACTCCACCACCTCCTTGGGCAGCCCATTCCAATGGGCAATCACTCTTTCTGTATAGAACTTCTTCCTAACATCCAACATAAACCTCCTCTGGCGCAGCCTGAGACTGTGATGCTCTTCACCTCAGAAGTTTACAAGAGGGTCACTGCCTGGGGATATGAAGTTTACTATAGGATGCTGAGGAAGGTCACCTTAGGACTGTAGAAAACTTATTGTGGGAATTTTAGGGGAAGAAACAAGGGTGTGAAAAGAGATTGTTGTGGTGTCTTGCCATGGCTTGTGAGTTTTCAGTGCAGTCTGTCCTGTCTTCTTATCAAATTGTACTTCTGTTTTCCTGAGTGGAAAACTGTCCTGGTATAGGAGCTGTCCTGGTTTGAACTATAACAGAACTAATTCTGTTCAGTGATTTTACTTTTCAGCTAAGTGTTTTATAAATAACTTCACTTTCTGAAGTTAATGGCATGTTTTTGCAGAGAGTGTCTTCTTCTAAAAGTGATAACACAATGTTTATAGTTACTACAAAGGTAATGCATGAAGATAGGTAGAAAGGCTTTTGCTTATAATTGCTCCTATTCAGATTGAGGTCACTGCTAAGTCTTGTGAACCACTTTGGGTGTGCAGTAAGGAAGAGGTCACACATGTGGGGAGGATCAGACAGGACAGGTGACCTAAAAGTGGTCAATAATGTATTCCATTACATGTTGCATGTTCTTCTCCCCTTCTGGTCTACTCTGGTGAGACCACACCTGGAATACTGCGTCCAGTTTTGGGCTCCTGAATTCAAGAGGGACAGGAATCTGTTGGAGAGAGTCCAATGGAGAACCCTGAGGATGATTAGGAGACTTGAGCCTCTCCCTTGTGAAGAAAGACTGAGAGACCTGGGGCTGTTTAGTCTTGAGAAGACTGAGAGGGGATCTCATCAATGTCTATAAATATCTGGGTGATGGGTGTCAAGTGCAGGGGACCAGTCTCTTTTTGGTGGTGTGCATTAATGAGACAAGGAACAATGAATACAAATTTGAACATAGAAGGTTTCACCTCAACATGAGGAGAAACTTTTTTACTGTGAGAGTGATGGAGCACTGGAACAGGCTGCCCAGAGTGGTTGTGGAGTCTCCTTCTCTGGAGAATTTTGAAACCCACCTGGATGCATTCCTGTGCAGACTACCCTAAGTGATCCTGCTTTGGCAGGGGGGTTGGACCCCATGATCTTTGGAGGTCCCTTCCAACCTCTAATGGTCTATGATTCTATGGTTCCATAGACTCACAACAGTCATAAGGTTCATCTCACTAGACTTCAGTAATGGCCACTATGTTGCAGCCTTCCAGCAGCAAGGTAGCTTCCAACTCCTCCTTTATGTTGCCCATGCTGCATGCATTTATGCAGAGGCACTTCAGCTCAGCTATTGACCATGCTTCCTTAATTACCTTAAGATGTTTCTCTGACATTCACTGTTGGCTCCTACTACCTCAGGAGCCCCCGGCTCATCTCTGTGAGACTTTGAGTTTTCTGGTGTGTCTCCAACATGCTTCAGAGCAATGGGCTGAAGTCCCTTACTAGCCCCCATCCCACCAACCCTGATGTGTCATCTCACACCCTGTCACCTTGTCTCTGTAGTTTACAATGTGCATTTTCAATTTTTCTGTGTGTGACCTTTAAGATCATTGAGTCCCACCATGTTCACTCCACTTTCCCCCTCTGCAAAATAAGAGTTCCTTAAAGTTATTTTTTATACTATGAATGGATAGTTTGTATGAAAACATTAATGACATATTTCTGGGTTTTAGTTTGCAATAGCTCTTAGTTCTTACCTTGCAACAGTAAAACCTACTCATAATTTCAGCTGAAGGACAGAGAATCACAAGATAGGAACCATGTGGCTAATGAGAGAAAGATACAGAGCCTTGGTAGTTGTCTCACTGACATTCAGAGTTCTGTAGAAAAGTTACTATATCTCAATTAGAATTTGTATATATATGTATATCTCTCTGTATGCAGGTGGACCAGTGATACCCAAAGTAAAGCAAATTCAGCCTTTATCATCCACTGTAAGAACTGCATATCTGTGTATAAAAATGACCCTTTCAGATGTTGGTTACAAAACTGTACTCCTGGAGCATTATTTACCAAGAAGTAATTTTTTGTACACTCACTACATAAAATCTGCAAGCCTCAGATAAAATTGTCAGACTAATTAGGTTCTTCTTGCCTCATCACTGAATGAAAAGTAGTGATTCCAAAGCAATATTTCTGGAGAAGGTAACAAAGGGGCTGAGACTGATTCACAGTAGCTAATAGCATGGCACTCACTCCACCAAAGCAAGCAAAACTTAATAATAAAAACAAGTGTAATGGGCAATTTCTGTGCTTTAGAATGCAATTTCCTTGAGTTGAGTACCAGAAAAGAAGAGATGCTTTCTTGACTTGAGAGAGAATTAAAGCCTTGCTTCTGGTTGGGTAGTACTGTCTCTGATTAACAGGTGAAAAGGATTTAGATGCAATACACACAATTTATGGCATCCATCTCAACTTCTGCTGCTACTGTGGAAAATCTTGTTTACAAACTACTTCAGCTGTAAGAGTTTTTAAGTATTAGTTATTCAGGGAATAATTATAAACAGAGCCATGGGACCTAACAGCAATATTTTCCTGTCTAACTACCAACACGGGAAAAGAGGGAGGCTCATCAAACTGACAAATATGCATCCTCTCTGAATCAAGTGCTGGGAAAAGGGTTTGGCATAAATGTTATGTAGTCTGTTTGCAAGAGAAACAAACAATGGACTACAGTAAAATTAATCTGTTTATACATCTGGGCAATCTCACAGATGACAGAAATGTTTCTATATGTAGAAGCTTCTCTTGACATAAATAATTGCTTCTATATGGCAGTTATAACATAAAGTAAAAGTAGTATAAACCCCTCTCTTTTAACTGAAGCAACACAGTCAGGATAAATTCAGCTCTATTGACAGAATAATGTGTGCAAAATACGTGCCTTTTCATTCAAATGTAGCCTCAGCTGATTCTCATGGTGGATGGAGGAACCTGGAAATGACAGGGCTGTCAGCCTGACCTCAGTGCCAGGCAAGATTATAGAGCAGATCATCTTGAGGGCAATCACAGTGCACTTGCAGGATGACCAAGGGATCAGACCTAGACAACACAGGTTTAGGAGGGGCAGGTCCTGCCTCACCAACCTGATCTCCTTTATCACCAGGTGACTCTCCTGGTGTATGTGGAGAAGTCTGTGGATGTAGTCTGGACTTCAACAAGGCCTTTGACTTTCTGAGAGTGGTGGTGAATGGTGCCATTTCCAGCTGGCAGCCAGTCACTAGGGGTGTCCCCCAGGGGTCAGTGCTGGGCTCCATCCTGTTCAATATCTTTATTGATGATCTGGATGAAGAGAGAGAGTCTACCATTAGTAAGTTTGCTGATGACACCAAGCTGTGGGCAGGTGTGGATCTGTCAAAGGGTAGGAGGGCTCTGCAGAGGAAACTTGACAGGATGGACAGATGGGCAGAGTCCAGTAGGATGCCATTTAACAAATACAAGTTCTGGGTTCTGCCCCTTGGTCGCAACAACCCCATGAATTGTTACAGGCTGGGGTCAGAGTGGCTAGAGAGCAGCCAGGCAGAAAGGCAACCTGGGGGTACTGGTGGATGGTGGACAGCCAGCAGAACATGAGTCAGCAGTGTGCCCAGGTGGCCAAGAAGGCCAATGGCATCCCGACTGCATGAGGAATAGTGTGGCCAGCAGGAGCAAGGAAGTCATTCTGCCCCTGTCCTCAGCACTGGTTATACCACACCTTGAGTACTGTGTCCAGTTCTGGGTTCTTCAATTTCAGAAGGACATTGAGATACTTGAACCTGGCCAGAGAAGGGCATCAAAGCTGGTGAAGGGTTTGGAGCACAAGCCTTATGAGGAGAGGTTGAGGGAGCTGGGGTTTACTTGAAGGTATAAACTTGGAGGGAGCTCCAGGTTTAGCCTGAAGAAGAGGAGGTTCAGGACGACCTTATTACTCTCTACAACTACATGAAAAGAGATTGTAGACAGGTGGGGGTTGGTCTCTTCTCCCAGGCAACCAGCACCAGAACAAGAGAACACAGTCTCAATCTGTGCCAGGGGAAGTTTAAGCTTGAAGTGAGGAGAAAGTTCTTCACAGAAAGAGTAATTGGCCATTAAAATGGGCTTCCCAGGGAGGTGGTGAAATCACCATCCCTGGAGGTGTTACTTGTCAGGAGGTGTTAGGTATTAGGTAACAGGTTGGACTTAATGATCTTTGAGGTCTTTTCCAACCTGGTTGATTCTATGATTCTGTGATTCATACATGCATTGAACATGATCTCCAAGAGCAGAACTGAATTTCTTCAAATTCAGTTGTACAAGTACATGGCAGCCAGCTCTTTTAAACTGCAGGCTCAAATCAGGCACCAAAAAGCCCTATCCAAAGCTGCTTTCAAAAGGTTAATCTATAACATCATGTGGAGGTGAATGGATACCACTTTAGCAGCACCTGAATTGAAAATGTAAGCTCTTTTCACATGACCTCCCCATGTTCACAGCAGCAATACAGCTGACAAATTTTGTTGTGCCATTTTTTGGCTTTTTGCAGCTCCATGACCTTTTCCTTGGCCAGGCAGGCCTGCTGTGAAGTCAGTGCATGAAGTCCTCTGCCTGTCCCTGACTGGCAACCTTTAATGGATCCCATTAAGCTCTGATCTGTGTCTTAAAGCAATTAAAGCAGCTTTGGTTGGAAAAACTCCATTTTTATTTCATTATAATCTCAGGAAACCAGAAGCAGAAAGGAAATAAAAAGAGAAACCATAAAGGGGATTTTGGATTCTGTTGACTTTGCTGAAAACCTGAAGAAAGCCAAATACTTCATCCAGCCCTAATAATGAGACATAGACTGGCTCTGATAGCAGTCTTTGTGCCACCTATTGCAAAAGCTCCATTTATGCTCTACGTAAAATGTCCAATGAAGCACAGAAAACATATAATTTGTATAAAGAATGGAAGTTATGCTGTTCTTGCTGGCATAAACAATACAGTAACTGCTCAGAAATAGCCTTTTGTATTCATGAGTGGGGTCCATTATCTTCTCTGTCTGTCTGATCATTCTGAATTGGGGCATAGCAATAAAAGAGGTTCATTCTGATTGTGTCAGAGGTTTGGTTTTTCAAACAAGCAAGTGGATAACAGCATGGGACTCTTCAGTCTGGAGAAGAGAAGGCTCCAAGGTGACCTAATTGTGGCCTTCCAGTATCTGAAAGTGGCCTACAAGAAGGCTGGGGAGGGACTTCTCAGGATATCAGGTAGTGATAGGACTAGGGGAAATGGAATGAAGCTGGAGGTGGGGAGATTGAGGCTGGAGGTGAGGAAGAAGTTCTTCACCATGAGAGTGGTGAAGCCCTGGAATGGGTTGTCCAGGGAGGTGGTTGAGGCTCTGTCCCTGGAGGTGTTTAAGAGCAGGCTGAATGAGGCTCTGTCCAGCCTGCTCTAGTGTGAGGTGTCCCTGCCCATGTCAGGGAGGTTGGAAATAGCTGATCTTTGTGGTCCCTTCCAACCCTGACTGATACTATGATACTATGATATGACAGCTCATTCTTGTCTTGTGATTAAGGAAGCAGCCATGTTTTATGGACACTTACTAGGTTGCCAGCTAATTAAATATTTAAGTATATTTATGTATTTAATTGTGCTACCTTTGCAAAATAGGGCTTTTTTTGAGCTATCCAACAGATTAAACACTTCAAGAGAGTATTGAAGAAGCTCTAAATTATTAATATTATTGTTATTATTACTGTCGTTGTCATCACCACTATTATAGTTTCATAGTTTCATTCAGGGTTGGAAGGGACCACAAGGATCATCTAGTTCCAACCCCCCTGCCATGGGCAGGGACACCCTAGTGGAGGTCTGGTAAATGCAGAGTGGAACCTTTGCAAGAAAACTTTTGATCAGAGTGCATAGTCTATGTAATCAGTTGTCTTTAAATAAAGAGATACTGTGTCTAAGAATTCTCTCAATGTTTGTGTTTATTTGCATTTTGGGGGGAAAAAAATACTTTACACAAAGGGGTACTGACAGGGTTGCTAACGGCACAGCGATGACATAATATATTTGGATTTTCAGGAAGCTTTTTGCAACATTCCACATGACAAGATCCTGTTTAATTTCTGAGATGAAGCAAGGGTTCAGGGCAGGACGTGGGCAAAGACATAGAACTGGTTGAAAAATAACAAAGCAGAGGCTATAGATAGTTCCTGTGAAAGAAGGTATGTCAAACCCACGAAAGTGTTCTTTCAGGTCTACAGGGGCTAGTGCTTTAAAGTCTGCTCGGTGTGTATGTATTTTAGCTTACAAACATAAAGAAAGACTGCAGTCTGGTTGCATTTTCTGATTATGAAAATATCAAACATGATAAATGAAGACCATACAGACATCTAAACTTAAGAGGCGTTTAGATTTGATTTGTAAATAGGCTGTCACAGAGGGAATTAAATGCAATATTGACAAATGCAAAGTAATAAAACTCCAGTGCTGTAAAGCCCACTAAATTCTATCTTGGAACTAATGGGATTAAACTCTAAGGAAATTAAAGAAAAGGAAACCAAACCAACCAGCCAACCAAAAAAGGACTCCACACAAGGAAAAAAAAAGTGTAAACAAAACAAAGAAAACCAAACCAACACAACCTCAACACTTTTCTGGGCCGGATAAACAGAGTAAGAAAATATATTTAGTCATTTTCTTGCAATAGTAATATTAATAGCTGAATAGCTTTCATCAAATGAAACAACCTACACAGATCCTCTGTGGTACTGGGCATTACAGGAATTAATGTTTCAGAAAGCTACCTACTCCCTGAAAGAATGAAGTGAAATATCAAGGGATGGTGTGGAACACAACATTTTTGGTGAGAGTCATTATTTTGGTATTGCATGAATAAATCAGGTTTTATAACAGTTTCTCCTTTCTCAGTTTCTGTTTCACATTCACATTTGTGGTAAACACTACCTCTTCACTTATCACTTACAATGTTAGTAAGTAGACAGTTTCATTGTTATTGTTGGTTTTTTTTGTGTGTGTTGTGTTTTTTGTGGTTGGTTTTGGGGTTGTTTTTTTCCTCCTGTCTTAGGATCACAGGATGTTAGTGGCTGGAAGGGACCTTCAAAGATCATCGAGTCTAACCCCCCTGCCAGAGCAGGATTATAGAATCTAGCACAGGTCACACAGGAACACATCCAGATGGCTCCTGGAAGTCTCCAGAGAAGGAGACTCTATCTCTGGGGAGCCTGTTCCAGTTCTCTGTGACCCTTACAGTGAAGAAGTTCCTCCTCATGTTGAGATGGAACCCCCTCTGCTGTAGTTTATATCCATTGCCCCTTGTCCTATCACAGGGTGCAAGTGAGCAGAACCTGTCCCCTCCCTATTAACCCACAGCCCTCAGATATTTATAAACATTTATTAAATCCCCTCTCAGTCTTCTCCTCTCCAGACTAAAAAGCCCCAGGACTCTCAACCCCTCCTCACAGGGCACATGCTCCAGTCCCTTAATCATACTGGTGTTTTCTGATGGTATCCAGAAGAAAAAAATCACTTTTGCAGAACTTTTTTTTTTCATTAAGATTTGTTGTCTTGATCTGAAAAGCACGGATTTTCCCACCAAGGAAAATGATAATTAGGGAAAGATTTCATTGTAATAGCAACCATTGTGCTTTATTTTATCAGGTATTGGTGGGTTTGTTCTTTTTTTCATGGAGGCAATGCAAACCATGAACTGCAGTTGTACATTATGAAAGATTCATGGAAAATAAAGTTATTTTAAAATCCCCTCCTTCCACCACCACCTCCCCTTTCCCACCATATCTGCCGCTTTTCCCCCCCCACCTGCCCCATTTCTACCCTTTTTCCCCTCAAATCCCAGAGCACCTGGGCTCTGTTAGAGTCTCCTCCCACCCCAGGTGTGGCCACTTGGCCCTCCCCACCCACTCCCCTTTTTAATCCCCCCCCCAGGCAAGGCAGAAGCCCCAAGCTGAGCCCATCTGGGCTGAGGATCCTCCTCTCATCACTGGTGAGTGCCCCTGGTGTGCACTGGGTGATGGCGGTGGTGACAACAAAGGCCGGGGGGCCTGGTGGCCCCCCGGTTGTTAGGACCAAGATTGATGACTCTTCCAATATCATCCATGGGTGCTGGCTGGGCCTCCTTACTGTGTCTGAGCTGCTCTGTGTGGTGTCTTGCCTGGTTGAGGGTCTTGCCCCTGGCTCTGGGATGTGTGCAAAAATTGTGGTTGTGGTGGAGCAAAAGACTTTTAGGCAGGGTGTAGAGGGAACAGGAGATGCTTTGGGAAGATGAAGTGGGGTGGTGGAGGGGGACAAAGGCCTGGTGGCCCCCTGTTTAGCTAGGAAGAACATCTAGGAAGATACCAAACAGAGGAACAAGTTGTGAGTCCCCAGATAACCTGCCAGAGAATCTCCTTATGGGAAACTGTAGACTGCAGCACTTTTATCTCCAATTTGAATTGCTGTATTGGAAATTCTTCAATCTGCTTAAATCATTTAACTGTCTTTATATGTGGAATGTAATCATAGAATTGTTAAGGCTGGAATGGACCTGAAGGATCTTCTAGTTCTAACCCCCTGCCATGGGAAGGGACACCTCACACTACAACAGGTTTCTCAGAGCCACATTCAACCTGGCCTTAAAAACCTCCACAGATGGGACTTCTACCACCTCCCTGGGCAACCTGTTCCAGTGTCTCACCAGCCTCATGGTGAAGAGCTTCCTAACATCCAATCTGAATCTACCCATTTCTAGGTTTGTTCCATTCCTCCTAGTCCTATAATTACCTGACACCCTAAAAAGTCCTTCCCTGGCTTTCTTGTAGGCCCCCTTAAAATTCTGGAAGGACACAATAAGGTCTCCTCAGGGGCTTCTTTTCTCCGGACTGAATAGCCCCAACTCCCTCAGTCCATCCTTGTAGGAGAGATGCTCCAGCCCTCTAATCATCCTTGTGGCCCTTCTCTGGGCATGCTCCAGCATGTCCAGATTCTTCCTGTAACAGGGGCACCAGAACTGGATGCAGTACTCCAGGTGGGGTCTCTCCAGAGCATAGTAGAGGGGGAGAATCACCTCCCTTGACCTGCTGGCTATGCTGTTCTTGATTCAGCCCAGGATGTGATTGGCTTTCTGGGCTGCAAGTGCACCCTGTTGGCTTATGTTGAGCTTCTCATCCACCAGCATCCCGGAGTCCTTTTCTTCAAGGCTGTCCTTGCTGAGCAATCTGTTGTCCTTTTATTTAAAGGAGGAAAAAGCTGAGTGAATATGAAAGTATTTTTCTACATGAAGACTTTGTTGTTGAAAATGTTGTGTTCCCCTTTGGCTTTCAAAAGACCTTTCATTATACTTTAACATTCATACTAAGCAGAAAACTGACTAGATTAGCATATTCCTGATAACTTTTTATAAACACTTGCATTTGTTTGGTTTTGGGGTTTTATTTTGTGGGCTGGTTGGTTGTGTGGTGGTGTTTTTTCTGTTGAGTTTTTTGGTTGTTTTTTTATTGTGGTTTTTTTTTGTGCATGTGGCTTTGTTTGGTTTGTTTTCTGTGTTTGTTTTTGTTTTCCTGTGCACCAACAAGCTCACAGTATCACACTGCACAAATTTACTCCTTTGGAGACAATAATACTGCCTAGTTGAATTTCACAGGATGTTAGGGGTTGGAAGGGACTTCTGAAGATCTAGTCCAACCCCCTGCCAGAGCAGGAACATAGAATGTAGCACAGGTCACAGAGGAATACATCCAGATGACTCTTGAAAGTCTCCAGAGATGGAGACTCCACAACCTCCATGACCCTCACAGTGAGGAAGTTCCTCATTGTGTTGAGAAGGAACCTCCTGTGCTGTAGTTCATATCCATTACCCCTAGTCCTATCACAGGGTGAAACTGAGAAGAGCTTGTTTCCTCCCTCTTGACACCCAGCCCTCAGATATTTATAAGCATTTATTGAATCCCTCCTCAGTCTTCTCCAGACAAAACAGCTCCAGGTCTCTCAGCCTCTTCTAATAGGGCATGTGATCCAGTCCCTTAATTATCCTGGCAGCTCTCCGTTGGACTTTCTTCAGCAGACCTCGGGTCCTCTTGAACTAAGAGAGCCCAAAGCTGGACCCAATATCCCAGGTGAGGTGTCACAAAGGCAGAGGGGGAGAACCTTCCTCAACCTGCTGGACGCACTCCTCTTAATGCACCACAGGATCCCATTAGCTTTCTTGGCCACTAGGGCACATTGTCCTCCTATGGGTAACTTGCTATCCGCCAGGACTCCCAGGCCCTTCTCCACAGGGCTGCTCTCCAGCAGATCACCTCCTAACCTGTATGGGTTCAGTTTGTTATTCTTTCCCAGAGGCATTTTATTTCAACTAAATACTATGAACAGAAGTGAGAGAAGATATTCCAAATATCTAGTGTTAAGCCAATTCGTTCAGCACCTAAGCTCTTATTTATTCAATAGAGAGTTGTAGGCTCTGCTTAGCTAGCACAAATTGCACTACAAAAGAACCTACATTCCTTATTTCCACAATACTGCTTGTATACATTCTGAGCTTTCTGAAAATCTTTACCTCCTGAAGGTATTAATGTGTCAGAAACAGGAATGTTGATGCATGTATTGCTAATCTGGATTGGTGCAATTCATTCAATTTATGATTCTGCTAGATTCTGCAGTTAGATAGCATAAGCATATGACTACAATTTAATATCTGGTTTTATAATACACTTCCTTCTGCAATACTTAAGTTTTTAAGACTGTTTCCTGAGAAGGAGCTCACAGTAAACATAAAGTCTATTGTATTGCAAGGACTACAAAGCAAAAACCTGATAGGCAGAAAAAGTGAAGCTTATGACCTAGACCCTTCAAAAGGTAACAGAAGGAGGTGTGGGACTTAAATAGGATACTACTGAGGAAATAAATAAATTAAAGTGTCAGCATATATTAGTTTGTGATTTGTGACAAGATGATTGTCCTTGATGGCTCATTCCCAAGGGAGAGAAGTGGTACACAGGCAGAGATGATGGCAAGCTTGTCCCTAGGCCTTTTAACCTCTGTAGACCTGAACTAGTGCTCTCTCTAACATACTAACAGGCAAAAACATGAGCAACACAGGAGTTGAAGGATTCCATGAGCTATGCTTTCTTTTTTAGGCTACCCCCTTCCCAACAATGGAAAACTGTAGGGAATAGAAACAGAAGTGTTTGAGGCTGCCTCTTCATATATAACTACCTCGATACTTTCCTCTTCATTCAACCCAGGGAGGAACACACCTAACCAAACAGAACAGAGTAAGAAAACTGCCTGTTGGAATGGGCTGCCTGGGGAGGTGGTGGAGTTGCCATCATTGGGGGTGTTTAGGAGGAGACTTGGAGTGCTTGGTGCCATGGTTTAGTTGATGGTTTTGGATGATGGGTTGGACACGATGATCTTGAAAGTCTCTTCCAACCTGGTCTATTCTATTTGCGACATAGTCTATATTGCCTATGGTTAGACCTATATCAGCAGTTGTTTTGGTTCAGGTGAAGCTGCCTGTGTGGTAGAAGCATTTGGTGCTGAGCTGCCAGCTGTAGGGATGTTCTTCAGACTGGCACTAGTCTGATCCCATGAACTGAAGAGTACACTTAGTTGAACATACCTCCTGGTTTAATTTTTGTGTTCATGTTTTGTGAACCCGATCTCATAACAAGTACAACTTTAGTGCTCCGCTGCAGAAATTAATCCATGATTCAGATGAAAATGCTGATGTTAATTTACAGTTCTAGAAGAATAACATTTCTTATAGGACTTTGGTGTAGTGAGTAGCAGTGAAGTAGGGCAAAATATTTTCTTTTCTTCATGACTTTTTTCTTCTTTGGTTACCTCTCAGTGGGCAGGGAACCATTTCCCATGCAGTTGTGATTAGGAGTTCACTTGTCATTATATTGTGGCACATTAGTATTACAATGTTGTACTGGTTAAGCTCCTTTCCCCAGGCTAGGATGTCATTTACATACAGAGGAGACATCAGTATAAAATTCAGTTGCAAAAATACAGGTGTCTATTTTAGTTCCCTGAATGAAAGCTTCTCCCTGCAAATGATATTGGCTTCCCACATGTGAAAGGCTGACCATCTTCAGTGTTGCACTCTCCAGGGTACATATATTGGCATGAGATTGTGTGGCAGTTTAGGCTGGGTGCCTCCTGTTACTGCCACATAAGTTAAACTCTGGTGTCCTGAGTGTCCAACCCAGTAAGCTAGACACAGGAAGCAGGCTATTTCTACCCATAAATCCTGTGCCCTATAAATTTGTCTGCAAAGTCATTCTCTTCCTCTTCCTTCCCTCTCTGCTCCTGTGGGAGATGCTCCCTATTGGGTAACAGTGGGGCAGTATCTCAAGGTCTATTAGGCCTGTCTAGGCCTAATGCCAGGAGGGGGAAAGGGGAGGCAGTCTCAGACCTGACCAGCCTGAGACTAGCTTAGTAGTGGGGGCTAAGAGAGCCCTGGGGGTTTTGGGCACAACCTCAGGTGGGGAAAAGGGAAGTGTTGGGGGGCCTTTGGGTGTGGTGTATGGGACTCTGTACCAATTGTTTTTCTGTTTAAACTTTCCATCACTATCCAATCCGTTTGTGTGAGTGGCATTCTTTTGTCCCATTCAGGGGCAATAGAAGATCTGTCTGGCTCTGAACCAGGACAGATTTCTTCCTTTTTCTTTCATTTTCTTTTAGCAGCTCTTCATAGAAAGTGTGATTGGCCAAGCTCTTTCCTGTTTGTAAATGTGGTCCATCACAGCACCTTCCCTTGCTGGCTTCTTGATTGTGTATGTCAGGAATTTTTCATAACTGCACTCCAAAACTTCCCTTGATTGCTTGTGCTTTGTGGAGGATTTTTTTGGCAGAGCATGGATATCCAATGGGAGTTATGAATGATCCACACTATCAGGCCTATGAAGAAGAGTAGGAGCTGGGGCCGTGAGCAACTCACCCTTGGAGCAGCTTTGAAGGCTGAGAAAAGGAGGCCTGGCAGCTGATGAAAAAAGCTGCTCTGCAGCTACTTGAACTTTGAAAGAAGGAGTTGCTGACCACAAACTATGCAAAGCACTGTTTAAACAAGCTTGACCTTAGAGGTCTATAAAAGCAAAAGATGTCAGAATAAAGTTGAGCTATGCTTTAACCATATTGGTGCTTGTCATGGTCTCCATTGTGCTCTTCCTGACAGGGCTTTGCTGTGTTGATCATCCAACAGATACTTGTGTGATTAAATTCCCCCCTAAAGGCAAAGGTCTCTGAATGTGAGCTCTCTATCTTTCCAAGTTTGTCATCTTCTTCCTAATCAGATGGTGTGTTGCAAACACTCATTAGAATCTGTCCCACAGCACACATCTTTCCTATGGAGTCTATAATCTATGATCCAAATGAGATGATCACCCTGGAACTGCACAAACCTCTAATTTCTCCTACTTGTTCCACATGCTTTGTACAATTTGTGTACAGGCATTTCAGAAAAGGACCCAGGTGTTCTTTTTTTTCCCAGAAAAAAAGATAGCAGGTTACCTTATCTCCCATGAAGGAATTCACAAAGGAATCCACTCCTTATGATTATCCATGAGGTACCTATCTATGTGTATACACTTGGGGTAGACACCTTGCTTCCCTGTTCTGTAGTCTTTAAAGAATTTCTCTTATACATCATTCCATGCGCTTTTCTCTGTCCTGAATCCTTTCATATGCTTGCTATTGAAGTTAAAAACTATACATAATACTTGCTGCCCTTCTATACTATTTGCATAAAAGTTTATAGAAGAAGTGGGCTATAAGATCTGGAAAGGTTTGTGAATGTAGCTTACAAAAAAATAAGTATTTATAATGCATTTTTTGAGGAGCATAAAACTAATCACAACAGAAAAATGTTTTAATATATGAAGAATTGTTTCTTTCTTCAAAACAAATACTTCTAAAGCCAGATCAAAACTTGTTTCTGTTGTGTGTTGGGTTTTTTTTTAGCATTCCTAAAGATGTAGCTAGATCTTGCTTGCACTGTAAGTCACATTTTGTCACAGGATAGTTTAACTCAGAATGTAAAACCAAAACAAATATCACCTTACATATGCAACTAATAACATGCATTTGTGTATAGAATTTATACATGGGTTAAAATGACTCTGCCATTAAAACATTTGTAAGGGAGGTGGTGGTGTCACCATCACTGGAGGTGTTTAGGAAGAGATTGGATGGGGTGCTTGGTGCCATGGTTTAGTTGATTAGATGGTGTTGGGTGATTGGATAGAAAAAAAAATCCCAGGCAAAGCTTACTAAAAAGTAAGGGAAAAAATCAATTTGCAAAGAAGACAAGGAAGTTTTCAGTGATATCTGTGTAAAAAGATGTCTCGGTTATGGTATGAAAAGGGATCTATAGTTTTGGGGTTTACCTCAAATGTTTTCTCATTTTTTGGTACAAATGAAAGGCAATTTTCAGACTTGGAAGCTTGCCATTTCATAAAACAAAAACTAAATAAAAAGCACAAAACAGAAAGCAAGCTATCAAAAAACCCACAAAAACACCAAACAAGAAAATCAACCAACCACAAAAAAAAAAAAAAACCAACAACTAAAAAGCTACTTTGCTGTGAAAGAGGAAAAAAATCACGATAAATCAAATTCACATGTACTTGCTAAGCAAAAGCTGGTAGTTTGGTTTTTTCTTTTTTACAGTAAAAAAGAGCTGAATTGATTTTTGTAGTATCAAAACAAGCTATCTACACTTCCATACTTCAGCAAAGATATAAACTAAAGTTACATTTCCACTGTGACAAGCTTGCAGCTTATATTTTTCATGCGTGTTCCCTGGGTGAAGTTAGAAGAGGGCAGTTGTTGAAGGAAGACTTGCTTATATAATAAGTGGTCACAGAGGGTGGAATGACAAGTAGGCAATTTAGTCTTTGTGCATTTGCTCATAGGGGTTCTACTTTTACAGGCTTTTCAGTTTTATTTAGTTTATCAAACAAAATTGACTTCTATGGATGAAATAACTTTTGTAATCCACGTAGATACACATTTTAGGTATATTGGTACTTTTTCTATGAATCACCTGCACACCAATAATCTGACCACTCACCCACCAAAGTCAGCACAAAATGTGATGTGGACTACTATGTAAACTAATCATAATAGGACACTCTAACTGCCTTCTTGTTGCTGAAGCATTTTCTTCCACAACTTCTTTTCTAGTATCTTCTCTAGGTTAACTGTAAAGGTGTGGTCATATGACACAATGCAGTGTCATGTGAAGAAAACTGTATTGATGCAGAATAATGAGGGGCAAATATATTAGCCAGGAAATGAGTCATATGTCGTAGGATTGGGGGAAAGGCCGGGCCTTCTCCCCCCCCCCCCCCCCCCCGCCCCCCCTGTAAGTAAAGGGAAGAAAAAAAAAATTGAAAGGGAAAAAAACACACAGCTAGATTAGTGAAGGAATGTGTGCTGTATATTTACAAAGCCGTTTAGGGAACGCAGGGAAATATATACAGAATTTACAGTATTTACACTATATACAGAAATATACAACAAAGTCACAAAGAAATGAGATTTCCCTCCTCTGCTGAGGAGAGTTCCCCACCCCTGTACCCCCCTTTTCCCCAGGGAGGGTTAGAAAGAGAGCAAATGTTAAAAATGTTAACAGCAGTTAGGCAGTTACGTGTTAGAAGAGACCTTATCTTATCAGTCAGTCTGGCCGAAAGGCCAGAAAGCTGCGAGCTGCAAGCCACCGAAGGAGGGGAAGAAAAACTGAAACTAGTCCCACTGGGAATCAAAACTTAAGGAAGTGCTTCTGCCTCTCCACCAATGAAATTAGTTTAGACCTGCCCTTTGTTTATAAACATTCAGCCATCGTGTCCCTCTGTTAAAGGCACCACCTCAAACGGTCACAGTCATATCATATCAGTAGTGCTTCTGGCACCTCTGCTATGGTGCTACATCAGGTAGACATAGTCTCTGAAAGCTAATCCGCTCTACCGACTTAGACTCTTTCATACCGTTCTGAATCCTATTAGAATAGAATAGAATTAATCAGGTTGGAAGAGACCTTTGAGATCATTGAGTGCAACATGCTTTGTTTTATTAGTCCCCAACCATATTATCTCACTGTTCTGTTAATTTTCAGCAAAAATATAAAAATAAATGGATTCTCAGTAGTTTTTGTTCAATTTTCTGTGTCCAGGAAAACTGTCTAATGTAGACCAATGTGAAATAAGTTTTTTAGCCCATAAGGATTAGTATCAGACTCAAATCCACCAAATGTGACACCTGTTGGTTTTTTTTTTTTTATTTTATTTAATTAGTTTATATTTTTTTCTGTTTTGTTGGGGGGAAGGCAAGGGGTGTTCTGGTATTTTTTTTGGGGTTGTTTGTTTCATAATACAAGGACTCAGACCTAAGCCCAGCAAAGTTTGGGGCTGCAGACTGACCTTTATCAGAAATACTGGGAAAATAAAACAGAACCACCACAAATCATAGAACCATAGAATCATACACTTGTTCAGGTTGGAAAAAGACCTCTCAGATCATGGAGTTCAACTGCTGAACTAACACCACCATGACCTTTAAACCATGTCCTGAACTGCCATGTCTATGTGTTTTCTGAACACTTCCAGGGATGGTGATTCCACCACATCCCTGGACAGCCTATGTCAATACCTGACCACTTTTTCATCAAACAGTATTTTTCTGACATCTGGTCTAAACCTCTTTGATGCAATTTCTGAACATTTCCTCTTGTTCACAGAATCACAGAATTAACAAGATCGGACTTGATGATCTCAAAGGTCTTTCCCAAACTTGTTCTATCACCTGATACTAGGGAGAAGAGACTGACACCCATCTCGCCATAACCTCTGCACACACCTCCTTTCAGGCAATGAGGTTTCCCCTCAGCCTTCACTTTTCCACACTTAACAACCCCAGTTCACTCAGCCACTCCTGACAAGACTTGTTTTCCAAATCCTTCCCGCTTGTTTGCCCTTCTCTGGACACACTCCAGCATTTCAATATCCTCCTTGCAGTGAAGGTCCCAAAACTGAACACTGTATTTGAGGTGCAGCCCCACCCATGCCAAGTACAGGAACATGATCACTGTCCTGCTTCTTCTGGCCACACTATTCCTAATAGAGGTCAGGATGCTGCTGGCCTTGGCCACCTGAGCACACTGCTGGCTCACGTTCAGTCATCTGTCAACCAGCATCCCAGATTGCTTTCTTCCAGGCAGCTTTCCAGACACTCTGCCCCAAGCCCATGGGGTTTTTGTGAGCAAGTGCAGGACCTGGAACTTTTCCTTGTTAGGCCTCATATAGTCAGCCTTGGCCCATAGGTCCAGCCTGTCCAGATCCCTCTGTAGAGCTTTTGATTGCTAAAGCAGTTCAACAGTGCCACCCAACTTGGTGTCATGTGCAAACTTACTGCAGGGTGCACTTGATCCCTTAATCCCGAACATTGTTAAGGATGTTAAACAAAACTGGGAAAAGGAAGTTAAACAGAACATTTACCTGAGAGGAACAGAACTATTTCATATCTACTCTTTTCTTTTATGCTGGTTTCCAGGCTTTCTGAAATTGTATTTTAAGACACTCCCTCCAGGCATCTGTGAAACACACGGGGAGAAACCTGCTGTCAGAAAGGTGCTTTAGTGCTCCATATCTTTGGTGGATTTTGACATATTTTTTTCAACCTAACTTTTAGAGTTTCTGACTCTGTGATAGGTGTATAGTCCAAGATTTTTGCGCTTTTGTTCCTTCTGTGATTCTTTCATCATCATTCATCACAGTCCTTCAAAAACATTTCATCTGTATAATAATTACTTGAAATATAACATAAAAGGGACAGAAATGGAATAATTCACACACACACAAAAGTATGCTGCTTTGATCAATGTTGTCCTCATACCTTTTTGACCAGGTTCCTTCCTCTAATATTGTAGTTGATGTCTGTGAGATAAATTAATTGACACAGAAAGGTTTAGTGCAGGATTAGGGACAAAGTTTCAGGTTGTAAGCATAGATACCATGTACTTGTCACTTTTTGCTCTTTTATATCTACAGGGAGGTTGGGTAATTCAGTACCAATTTGGCTTTAATAACAATACTCCCCATAGTATACTTAAATAATGTTAAAGGCACAGCGCAAACTGACAAAAGCAAGGCAATTCAAAGTTGTGACAGATATTGCCTTTTGCTTAGCCTATTGTGCGCAGTTATAGGTATTGCAGAACAAATCATTCAGTGACCTGAGAGCCTCCCTGTAATGGCTAAGTATAATGGAACAAGTCAAGCCTGGAGTATTATACTTCCCACTGATTTTGTCCTTGCTTTTGTCAGTTTCTGTCATAATTTGGCTTTTAAACCAATAATTTCCTCCATTTATGAAATACTCCCCATGGAAATATCTGCCTGACATGGGTATGTGAAGCCTGAGACTTCTTAAAATATGTATTGTGTAATTCCATATCGAGCCACCACTACAGCAGTAACTATTTTATATTTCAATGGCTTATGCACTACACCATTTTCTACCATGACTTGCTCTCCTGGATAATCCCACTGTAAAGCAATCAGAAATGAGGTTTTCCATATGTTTGAAGTTACCCAGTTAGTAATCATATGATATCACTTGTCATAATCAATAATGTTTACTAACATGTAAGTTAATTTTCTGAAATAAATGTCCAGTCACATTGATGAGATTGGGTGTTGACACTGATTGGCAGACAGAAGTGAGCCTTTCTGGCAGAATTGAAATGTAATAGTTATTGAAAAATGTGAGCAAGTAAAAGCTACAGTTCTTCTTTAAAATTTAATAAAGACAAAGAAATCTATATCTAAAACTGTGCTATCCTGTTTAGGTATCAAGGGACTTTGAACAGAAACAATATGAGGAAAGTGTGTTGTTTATTTAGAAGGGGGGGGAAAAAACAAAACAAAACAAAAAGCCCTATGACTTGTTTCCACTGTAATATATACACTTTTTGTTCCATCCATCTGCTATCCCACCAGTTTCACTGAGTGCACATTGTATATACAGCATACATGAATATTAAGAAGGAACAGGTAAGAAAATGTACTAAGTGATTAAGTGTTGTCAGTTATTGGAAGGAGACAATCAGCTAACATTTGCAGAGACAGGTGCATCTTCTCAGAAGGATCAATGAGTTTAAGCAGAGCTGGGATGACACATGGTTGCTGTTAGGCTCAGCAGGAGTGACAGCAGAGAGGGAGGAGGGCTGGCTGCGTGCACAGCAGGTAGAGCTTGGGGCAACATGCCCCTTATTTTTCTATATGAGATGTTGATAGCCACACCAAAGGGAAAAAAAAAAACACAAAACAAAACAACAAAAAACACTACTGCACAAAATAGTATTGTACCCTAATTTCTTCTAGCACTGTGAAAATTTATAATACAAATCTGTAGGTGAAATATTAAAAGCTATCTGCTCGCAATGTTCTAAAGGAAAAGACTTTTTGCCAGATTTCATAATTAAAAGATCTTTTTCTCTGTATAGGGCTCCCACATCTCTTCTCTCCCTGGCTACTTGACCTGAGAACAAGACTACTAAATTTGTATGAAATAATTAAAAATATGTATGTATTTGGTCCCTTTACATCCTGCCCCACCTAATTCTTCTACTTCTTTTCTCGATCTACTGAAAATAGAAGCACTTTCATGATGTGTTGACACTTGTCTGTAGTCTTTGCTTTGCAGTAAAAATTCCATCAGTTACAAAGTAAGTACATTTCCTTTGTGATCATGCAGCCCTTCTTCACTCTTTGGGGGGAAAAAAACTAACAAAACAACCCACAAAAAATATCTAAACAACATTGCAGTATGCTGTAGCATTTTTTTCCCCATTATTGCTTAGCAACTCAAATAAAGGCTGAGTGCTTTTAACAGCCAACTTTTACTGTCGGGAAACAGTACTGCTCTCCAGAACAAGGCTTTGAAAACATAGTTTCTTTCATTTACATGTCCCTGCCCCAGGGATTGATGTTCTATTTGTGATCATTTCTTTACTGTGTGAATGAAGACTTGCAGGTTCATTTTCTGCAATGCTGATATCTATTCAGATTCTGTGTTGCTGGTCACAATAACTTGGGTATAGTTCAACATTTTTTTTCTAAGGCTCATGAATTAGAACAGTAAAAAACTGTTGATAATGGAAAAGAACAGCAACTCCAGGAAGTAATTCAGGTTTTAGATGTAATGAATTGTGTTGCAGGGAAAATCTGCTGAATTTAAATAGTCTAAAGTTGTCATGACTCAACTTCAGGGGAAGGATTCATGGGAGGTTCTTTAGGGATACCTAAGGAGTGGGGTGAGGCAGACTGACACTGAGAAGGTTAGAATGCTTATAGATTTAATTACAAATCTCTGCAGATCACATTGATCAAAAAGTAAATCTCAAAGCAGACCAAAAATTACCATGCATGTGCTAGAGAGAGGGGAAATTGGAGTAAGATAAGGTCAGAGGTAAGAGGAATAAAGTACCACCACTCCAAGTTCCAGCACTGTCCCATGTGATCAAATTCTTCTTTGTGACAGGTGCACACCAATGGTTCATGGTGCTTCTTTTATTCTTGAATTCCCTTTCATTCCTCACCTATGTCAGGTTGGTAGAGGTGGTCCTGTAACAGGGCAGATCACACACCACTTGTGATGCTGCAGGTGCATTGGGATCTAAGCATAGCTGAGTTATTCTTGAAGCATCTGTCTATAGCATTATGGTGGCTGTGAAATGGTGAGCACCTCCAATATGCCAGATAACCACTGCTTCACCTTTGTTTGCACAGACTCAAGTGTGAATGTGGCAGCAACTGTCTTGAGCTGGCACAGTTACAGGCACCCAAGCAGTGTCTTAACCTCAGCGTCATGTTCCAGAAACAGACTGTCGCAGCTCCTTGAATACAAAGAAAAGGGAGCAGAGAAGCAGTCTCTTTGAGGCAAACTTCTATGGCAATGTGACTCCCACATAAGTTAATTAGGATCAAAGCAGTTTAATTATTTATTAACAACACATATTAACCAGCAAACAGTGAGTTATGCATTTTGGCCCAATACCAGTAACATAACAGTTAAAATGCAGTGCTAGACATAACACAAAATGTTAATAAATATGTACAAGTTTCTAAAGACCTTACCATAAATACACCTATGAAAAATTTAATATCACCCTCATCCAGAGGTCACTGGCACCTCTCTTGGCAGTACAGGGTCCCCACCTGCTCACACCCTGAGGCTGATATGAGCCCATTTCCAGCTGTGTATAAGAAAGCCCCTTACAAGGCCCTCTTCACCCAGTTGTGAGGCAGCCCTGGGTGCCTGCTTGTTAAGGAATTTATCAAATAATTAATTACAATATGGAAAATGAATATCAATAACAATATTAATAACATTTATTCATCTGAAAAATTGTCCACAACTTATTAAATAAGATTGATGTATGCTTAGAATATATATTTACAGTGGGAATGTACAATATTTAGGCAAATATAACAATTTTTAACAATTTAAGCAAACTGGTAGGAAAAACAGAAAGAGAGAACCCCAGGCATGAAATGGTGCTCAGCCACAGTATGGGGAGACTTGGTAAGAACAGTTAAGCCAGAGAGGCAATGATTTAATCACTCACAGCTGATTCCACCCAAGTGGGGAGTGCTGCTTCTGTGCATTAGCTGTTCAGGGTTTTGGGGCACTCTCATGAGCCAGGCATGGCTGGTTGCTGGCAGGAAGGCCATGCATTCTTGGGGCTGGTATGGCTTCAGCAGAACAACAAGCAGTTTATGATGCTTCTCGCAAAGGGCTCTTGCATCTTCCTGGGTAAACTGAGGCACAGCAGAATTCTAGTCGCAAGGGGAAGCAAGGTTTGGTTCTGGCTCCAAGATTCATGGCTTCTCTAGCTTGCAGTGAGTAGGCTTGTGGCTTTTGTCCCAGCCTCTGGACCAGACAACGTGAGAGAGCTTCAAGCAAGGCTGGTCCAAGCAGGTAATGCAGATTCAAGCAAGGCATCAAAGGTGACTTGAAATCAGCCCCCCCATATATATATATATATTTATTTTTTTTTTAAACATATATAAAATCTATATCTTGCCTGAGATTCAATTGGGTCAATAGGGCAACTGAAGCCATCAGAGGGTTACCCAATCAAAAGTGATTCGGCCAGGCTATGGCCATAAAAGGCAGAAACATAGGCCTGGTCTGGGAGAAGCAGTGGTCAGTACATGTGCTCTTACTCACGAAGGAAACTTTTTTACCCAGACATGCTGGAGCCTCTCTTTTGTTCCTCTTTCCTCTTTACCCCGATTTCTGCAGGAAGGAGGGGGGAAGAGTGGGACCATGTCTAGACACATCAGGGTCTATCTGGGTTTGTGCTGGGCCCGTTTGGCCCTATCATGACTGCTACATGCTGACACCTCACTGATGGGCACAAGTTCTTTCCAGTGCCCCATAGTGAGGCTGCATTGCCCTGTCTGGGCTGCAGTCAAATCCTTAATGTGACTATTTTTAGAGCAAACACCTCCCAGAGAGTTTTTCCTATCTTCAATCTCTGTACACATCTTGTGTACTCACACTCTTATCTGTACCCAGACTTATTGACAATAGTGTATGTGCAAGCATTGTCATAAAATGCTGGCTGAAAGGTCCCATCTCTCCCTCTATTAGGATTTCAGTAAGTGCACAGCATCTGGACTCTGCCTGCTTTAGGTACCTCAGTTGTATTTCCTTCAATGAATGTTGACCAATGTGCCTATTCATAGAGCAAGGCTGTCACTCTCAGTAATTTCATCTGGAAATGCTCCTACTTATTTCAGGATGGAAAGTAAGCAAACTGACATTTTGACTTGAGAGAGCCTGATTTATACAGTTGATGGTCCACTACAATTCTAAAGTCACCATTTCGTACAAAAAGCGAATTTGAAACTGTTGTGCAGTATTTCATTTGCAGCTGAAGAACCAAGGTTTTAATCCTGGTTGTGTCCTTGATTCAAAGCTTCTAACTTATTACTTTATTGGCATGCTGCTGAAAGTAGAGATTCTCCTCTGCAGGAAAGCATACTCTTGCTGAATTGACACCACTGTCAGTCAAAGAAGTGCAAAAACAACAAGTGCTATGAAGTAATGCTCAATGCTTTCTCTTATACCAGTTCATATCAATGTTGAGAAGGATTTTGTTCTCAGAATTATTTCAGAAAGTTTACTCTCCATCCACAGAATTCTGCAAGAAAACTTTCTTATGTAAACAATAGCTGTAAAGCTGATTAATGTATCACTTGGCAATAGCTTCACAATTTCTCAATCTAAACCTCAGTTTTCAAGTCCTCTTTAATTTAGTAAGTGAACATCACCTCCTTGTGATGGCAGAACACATCAAAAGAGCTTTGAAACCAAGAGTCAGGCAAAGCTAATGGTTAAGATTCTTGTTTTAATACATTTGTTAATTCTTGTGCTACTTGAAGACTATGACAATGCTTTTTTTTTATTAACATGAGAGATAAGCATCATTATTTAAAACAAATAATGTTAAGCAAACTATGCAGAGTACTATTTTTTATTATAAAATTAAAGGAAACTTATCTTCTTCTAAGCTAAAGAGTTTATTCGAATAGAATAAACCAGGTCAGAAGACACCTTCAAGATCGTTGTGTCCAACCCATCATCCAACACCACCTAATCAACTAAACCATGCAACCAACTACCCTATCAAGTCTCCTCCTAAACACCTCCAATGATGGTGACTCCACCACCTTCAAGGCCAGCACATTCCAGTGGGCACTCACTCTCTCTGTGAAGAATTTCTTCCTAACCTCCAGCCTAAACCTCCCCTGGCACAGCTTGAGACTGTGTCCTCTTGTTCTGGTGCTTCTGATTTATGAAAATATTATTTTTATTAATTGTCAAACTATTAATAACTGATGTATCACCAACTTATATACATGTTCTAGTGCACGTTTGTGAAATAGATTCCACAAGTGGCTTAATGTTATGATTATAACTTAATTGAAGTAGTTACAGACTATTTCTATAACGAAGGGTGCGGTTCTGCCGCTTGGCCACTAGATGGTGACTCGGCGGGACGCGGGTGGCTTCTGACTATACACAGCAATATTACAATCTTTCTATGCGTCAGCGCTTACTCTGCTAGACGCGGATACTTTGAACTGAGTGCTAGTGGATGGAAAACATGTGGACGATATTCTGTAGCTATTGTTTGTAGCAAGGTGGGGATCCTTGCAGACGGTTGCCACTGGACTGGTTCCTAGTCGAGTTGGGATGGCAGCGTTGGGTTACTGTCTCCTCTCTTCCCAACAGGGAAGAGGGAATAGTGGAACCTGGGCTTAGTACAGAAGCAGGTTCCCTTCAGGACTCGGTCGTTTCCCTCCAGACAACAGGGATCAGTCCTGGTCGGGGTCAGCCCATGGGATCGGCCCGTGGGGTTGGCTCACACGACGAGTGGGACGACGGTTGCTGGTAGGCGGGCTTGGACGACACAGCAGCAGGCAAAGCTATGGGGTAGGCCTGACCACGGCGATTCTTGGGACTGATACAAACAGCCTCGGGGAGAGAATGCAGCTGTGTTAGGTGGCAGATTCTCATTTACTGAGCTTAAAGGAGCAACGGGACTCTCAAAGTGGTCCCGGGTTCAGTGCAGTATAGGCACGAACAATGCCTTAGTCCTCTCTGAGATTCACAGGGCTCAGAGCGACACTCGGCGGCTCCTCTCCTGCTATGGGGCTAGGCATACGTGGACTCAGTATCAATCAAGTTCCTTCTCCCCAGCAACTGGGCAGATCTTACCCTCGGGGGTTGGTCCAGTCCTCCGGTGGCATGGTGGGCTCTCCCGGTCAGTACGACTGGCTGTAGCAACGCTGGATTCCTCCGAAACAGCGAAGGTCCTCCCTCTGTGCTTCTCACGATGCAGAGGCTTTCAGTATGTGTGCATGTATAACGGAAGCTAACAACAATAAGCTCAATGGCAAAGGCTGCAGCTCGAGAGTTGCTCTCTAGAGCAAGAACAGAAACAAAGTGAATGAGGGGGCAACTTTTTTACCAACTGGGGTGATACTTATAGGTTCCTCGAGGCTGGGCTTGACCAATGGGCACTCACATAAACAACTGGCTTCAGCCTATAGAAAACGTGGAGCTAGAATTATGCCCATACTTGGTGTCAGCACGAGCACTGCGTGCGCTGGGTGCGTGCTGGCCTGGCTAATGCCTTGGCTTTGTCTTCCTCCTGGAGGAGGGGGAACTTGTCCACATGCTGGGACAAGATTCAGTATCTGGGCATAATGCGCCTTCACCACGGCTGGTTGCCTGGGAGAAGAGACCAGCCCCTACCTGTCTACAACTTCCCTTCAGAGTTGCTTTGGTGCATGTCAAATAAGGATAGATGTAGGCACATCAGTAATTGTTGAATTGAGATCATATACACTGGCTTTTTCAATGTATTTAAAACCTCAAATAAAATATAAATTGAATTTATATATACAGATTTAAATGTATAAATATATAAGCATAGGTTTGAAATCTAAAATAAAATAAAAATCTAAACCATTGTCATGATTAGGTCAGTGGGATAAAATAGTTAGTAGTGGTTGCCATTGCTGCACATGACCACTCTGAAAAATGGTGAAAAGCCAGTTTTGAAACTATTGCTATGTAAAAACACACAATGTGAAGCTTAAAATCCAGACTACACAAGAATAATGGTACTTTACCATCAAAGTTTTCTGTTTATAAGGGACAATGTTCATGTCTTTGGAATTCAGGCATCCCTCTCAAAGCCCAATAATATTAAATATTTCATCTGCACTGTTTTTTATTCTTCTTAGTGTCAGCTGTGTCAGGAACATTAGTATATATGTCCTACAGTCTGAACTGTGTATTTAATAACTTTCCTTTTTCTTGCCCAAAACCAGTGTATGCAATGCAAATGGATTCCTGTAGAGAATTAGTTGCGCTACATGGACTGCAGCTTCATGTTATCAGAGACATTTTGTCATTTCTCATATTGTCATTTACAGACAAGTTCAGCCATGTGAATATATCCTATCATAATCCTTTCTAGTGCCAATGTTCCTTAAAGAAAATCTGTAGGAGGTTACCTATGGTAAGAAAGTCTGTTCAGCTGTAGCTGATCATCTTAGGAACTGCAGAACATGTGTTCCTCATTTCACAGCTAATACTATGCTTCACTAACAAAACACCCAAAACCAGCCAGCCAACCAAACAAACCCCAAAAGAACAGACCAACCAAAACAAGCAAAACAACCCAAAACCCAAGGGCCGCAGTCCATAGAAAGTCCAGTAGTGTGGAAGTTTTCAACCCACCACCAGTAGAAATTTCTGTAGTTGCAATACTGACTTGACACTACTCCCAAAAGAATGTTAAGAACATTAGAATAGAATAGAATAGAATAGAATAGAATAGAATAGAATAGAATAGAATAGAATAGAATAGAATAGAATAGAATAGAATAGAATAGAATAGAATAGAATAGACCAGGTTGGAAGAGAACTTCAAGATCATTGCATCCAACCTATCATCCAACACCACCTAGTCAACTAAATCATGCAACCAAGCACCCCATCAAGTCTTCTCCTAAACACCTCCAATGGTGGCCACTCCATTCACCTCCCCAGGCAGCCCATTCCAATAGGCAATCACTCTCTCTATGAAGAATTTCTTCCTAACATCCAGTCTGAACCTCCCCTGGTGCAGCCTGAGACTGTGTCCTCTTGTTCTGGTGCTAGTTGTGTGGGAGAAGAGACCAGCCCCTGCCTGTCTACGATATTCCTTCAGGTAGTTGTAGAGAGCAAGAAGGTCTCCCCTGAGCCTCCTCTTCTCCAGGCTAAGCAACCCCAGCTCTCTCAGCCTCTCCTCAGAGGGCTTGTGTTCCAAACTCCTCACCATCTTTGTTGCCCTTCTCTGGACACATTCCAGCAAGTCACCATCTTTCCTAAACTGAGGGGCCCAGAACTGGACACAGGACTCAAGGTGTGGCCTAACATTTTTAGTTCAGAAAAGAAAAAAAAAAAATAAATCTGGGGATAGATTTAAGGAAAAAAATGCAGCACCATCTATTAAAACATAGATATTTTTTCAAAGTTAATATATATATAGCATTTTGTAATAACTGTTTCATAAGTTCTGATTTTTGAGCAGGTGGAAAAGAGCCTTGATGAATGATTTCATAACTAATTAAATGGATTAGGATCAGGTAGAGTGCAGAAGTGACAAAAGGAACTTAAAAGGGTAAGGTCTACTAGTTCATCCTCTTTCTGGTACAATATTATTTCAAAACATGGTATTAAGTCTTTCTTGAAATGATTTAAGCAATAAGAGCTGTCCTATTATATATTTGATACAATTTAGAATAGAATAAACCAGGTTGGAAGAGACCTTCTAGATCACTGCATCCAACCCATCATCCAACACCACATAATCAACTAAACCATGCAACCAAGCACCGTCTCAAGTCTCCTGCTGAACACCTCCAATGATGGTGACTCCACCACCTCCCCAGGCAGCACATTCCAATGGGTAATCACTCTCTCTGTGTAGAATTTCTTCCTAACATCCAGTCTAAACCTCCCTTGGTGCAGCTTGAGACTGTCCCCTCTTGTTCTGGTGCTGCTTGCCTGGGAGAAACTGCCACCACTTCCAAAATATGATGGCTAGTGGCCCAGCAATATTAGCCACCACTTCCCTCAGGACCTGTGGATTTCTTCAGGTCCCAATGGACTTGTGCACTTTCAGGTTCTTTAGTTGTTCCCGGAAATGATCTTCACCTACACAACCATTGCCATACCATTTAACTAATAGCTTTGCTAACATCATATAACAGTGCAGAAGTAGTCCTACATTTCTCCTTGCATAGTCAGTGATTAAATCTGATTTCTGAATTATATCTGGATAATATTTGGGGGCAGTACTGACTCAAGATTTCTCGCACATGAAGTCAAAATGGAGGCTGTGACACTTGTGAGGGTGAAAAAGGGAGGTACAAGGTGAGAGTGTAAACTGGAAGTAAGGATTAGAGTGAAAAACTTGGGAGTATCATGTTAACTGTAGCCAATGACAGCAGAAAAGACAGCCTGTAGCTCAAAAATGACACAAAAATTTAAAGGTCATATCTGAAGCTTGGCATCTGTACCCTCTACTATATATTCTTCTACCATTCCTTTCCTTGGAAGGAACAGGGGAACAAACCAATCTCTCTTTCCACTGCACAGGTAAAGGGAAAAGCAGAATTTTGCTGTTTTTCAAAGTCCAGGGATACTGAATCTTGGAAAAGCATCTAGTTATTGTATTAGCTCAAATCATATTACTGTGATTTGATGTTTGTTCTAACATAATCTTTCACTGACTCATACTTAAAATACACTTAATTCTAGTGAACAATACTTGTTACTTTAATGTGTTTACCTGATTTACCTCTTTACTTATTGCCACTTTACCATTTCTGGTATTTTCAATAATTTTATCCACTGTTCATGTATATTGTCTTTTAACTACCAAAGTATGCAATGAATAAATTAAGGATGAAACAAATTCATGTTTGAAATCACAGGAAAATCCATTCAAAGTGATTGCATTGCCCAACTACAGTTTGTTATTCCAGCTTATTATCAGAGACTATTATGTGTATAGTAAATATGAATATCTTCCTTCTATAACAGATATTTTAATATTTTAACTTTTTAGTGAGAAAGTCATGTGATGTGAAGCCAATTCCCCTACAGAAGTCTGAATATTTTGTTCATCAAACTGACTTTTATCATCTGAGTTTGTAAGCTCATAAAAAAATAAAGACTAAACCTTTTGTATAACAACACTTATTTTCTATTAAGCTTAATTGGCTAACATTAATTTTGAATCGTTCTGCCTCTTAATTATTTACTAATTGCATCCAAGTGAGCTTTTTGATAACTGTCTGAGATTGATATCAATCTCTCTGTTCTATGTGTTCATCTCCTATAACCTTTTAATACACCAATACATACCACAGCTGTTTTCAAATCCTCTGTGAGTTTTCCATTGCTCCTGTTCAAAAACATCTATTTTAAACAGATCACAAACCTTGCTGGATAATTCCTTGGATGTTCTTAGACTTCAATTTTCTTGTTCTGTCTTTTAATATATGCTTAACTACCTATTTTAGCACTCTTTGTAATAAATCTAATTAACAATATAAAAACTCATACCTATTCTCTTGTTCTGAGAATTTTTGTATTGTCGTTTTCCTGTTGATATGGAATGTAAACATTTACTAAAGATTCCTGTCTCTTCTGCATCATCATGGATAATTTAAGCTATTTATTATCAATCATAGCAATATCAGTAGAGTCATTTGCATTGTATATACATTAAAACAAGTACATATAATTCATACCTATTTCTTTCAGCCATATTTATTCACTGATATTTGTTTAGCTACCCCCATCAATTGACTGCATTCTTTAGCAATTGAATGCATTCTTTAGTTGTCATATTTTAAACACTACTACCTCATCTAAAACCAGACAAAAACACAACAAAACCCCCACTAAAGCAGCACCAACACAAGCATAGAATCATAGAATCAATAAGGTTGGAAAAGACCTCAAGGATCATCAAGCCCAACCTGTCACCCAACACCTCATGACTATTAAACCATGGCTTCAAGTGCCACGTCCAATCCCCTCTTGAACACTTCCAGGGATGGTGACTCCGCCACCTCCCTGGGCAGCACATTCCAATGCCTAACAACTCTCTCTATGAAGAACTGTCTCCTCACCTCGAGTCTAAACTTCCCCTGGTGCAGCTTGAGACTGTCTGCTTGTTCTGGTGCTGGTTGCCTGGGAGAAGAGACCAACCCCCTCCTGGCTACAACCACCCTTCAGGTAGCTGTAGAGAGCAAGAAGGTCTCCCCTGAGCCTCCTCTTCTCCAGGCTAAACAATCCCAGCTCCTTCAGTCTCTCCTCATAGGGCTTGTGCTCGAGGCCTCTCACCAACCTCATTGCCCTTCTCTGTATGCAACATCCTTTCTTTTAATTCAGAAATTTTTAGTAAACCAAGTATTTTGTGAGGAATACATATGTTTTTGGGACCCCTGATGAAGCACCTGAAGTATATTTCAATCATATATGTGTGGGTATATTTAGTGCAACTGGTTATACATGAATGTACAAAAATATAGGGTTTTTTTTGTCATTTTTCTTCATCCATAACATCTCTTTTTAGATATTGCATTTTAAAATGTACCAAATTTATACAATACTTCTTAACAACACTTCTTAACAGGAATTACATATAATTTCTTTACTGTCTCTTTGTAAGAGCCCATGCATTCTCAAGAATGTTTTTCTAATCCAATAACCTGGAAGAAATAAATTATATATAAATAGTAAAGAACAAGTGTTCACTATTTATCCAAGGAAAACCACATACAAATATGGAAGAGGAAATAATATACAGCAAAACTGGTGAAATTCATTTGGGACAGGCTGTGATTTATTTGAACATCTTTTGATGTTCCAACACAAATTGCTTTTATTAAATACCAGCAGTCGAGCTTAATAAAGAAGATTGGAACAAGTAAAAGAAACACTAGCAACAGAAGAATGTAGAGTCCCTGAACTCAGTCCTATTTGCAGGTGGATTGTTGCAGTCTACCTGAATTGCCTAAATCACTGGGAAATAGATTTAGAATGAAACAGTTCAGTCTTTGCCAAAGTTCTGATAAAGCAGACTTGCAAATGTGCAATCTGGCTACTTTCTGTGTTGTTATTTGCTTGCAGTGGTTTAGAAGGTTTAGCCCACCCACACCAACAATAAAGCACAGCTAACCCAGTCAGAGAAGTTAATGAAGGCTGTATTTTACAAGCAATAATGAAATACAATGAATATATACAAAATATACAGTATTTACAATATCATACCAGAACTTACAGGAAAGAACACAACACAGATCCTCCCAAGGAGGATCCCACCTCGGGTTTCCCACACCTCTCTCCCCCTTCCCTTTCCCCTCCTGTTAATTAGGTGGACAAGGAGAAAGAGAGAAAAATGTATATTAAGGGAAATTCGTTAGCTCAAAGCAGTTGTTAAGAAAGTTAGTACTCTTATAAGTTTCAGTCCAAGGTCAGCAGCATGCTCTCTGGCCAAGAAAAGAAAAGTCAGACAGACTGAAGCTGGAGTGAGTGCAAGAATGTTGGAGATATTTGCTGTGTTACATATCACATCTGACCAATGAAATTCATTTAGAATTCATGGTTTTGTTTCTTTTTTACACTCAAGCATTCAGTTAGAGAATTCTGCAACTGTCTTTCTTAAAGGCACAGCCTAAACTGTCACAATGCTACATCTTTGTCTTGACTAAATGTGAGAGACCCTTTCATATGAGAGAAAGAGAAAATGCAAAGGGTGGACCACAAACACAAATAAAATCTGGTTCTGCATACTTTCCTATTCAAAAGCTGTCTTGATGCATTCACAGAATAGAGAATTTTGTCTTACATGGTAACCTGACCCCAAATTAACAACTTTACATTAAAGATTCTTACCTAATCTTCCTCTGATTCAGCATTAGGATTCAAATTCTTATTTCCATGATTAATTTCTACAGTCCCCGTGGGGCATACAATTAATCTTCTCAGAATAGCAAAGTAAAACAACTGAGGGGAAAATGATGCAGCACATTTTAAATGTATATTTTTAATTTTTCAAACAACCCCAAAAGAGCTCTAGGATATTAAAAACTGTAAATAAATATGTTTTCACAGCCATTCACATAGCTTAATGTAGGCAAAATTAAGGCATGTTTGTAGTACAAAAATAGCCTTCTACAACACAGTGCATCAGCAACCGTTCGCTCCAAGTGTTGTAGATAATTAATCTAATTTTCCCTTTGCTTCATTTTGTGTTCTATTAGTTTTCTTATTCAAACTTTCAAGTCACAAATCTAATTTAAAGCCTCGTAACTGGTCTAATGTGGTAATGTGTTCCATCTGTGTGCAGTGTCTAGCAGTGAGTGATAGGGATAGAATACTAATTTACCTCCCAGAGTGCACAATGCTCAATAAATAAATAATGAATTACCTGCTCTCACCATTGCTTGACTAGAGAAAGTGTCAGAAGCAACAGAAAATATGGATGTAAATCTAAGTCTTGTAATGGAGAATGAACTGAACAAGGGATGAGTAGAGGAGAGAGATGGACATAAAGGAGGCAAAGAGACAAAAGAGCAATACAACTTGCCACAGAAAGGCAACTACCCTGTTAATATGCCTAACTAGTTATAGGTGTACAAATAATGTATATTTGACTATATTCTAATTAACAGTCAAATATTAGGTATGTCCATATAATTATTCACTTTCAGACATCCTTTTATGGATATTTTTTCCTCCTGTCATTTGGCTTTGCTGTCTATACTGTGTGTAGAGGGGGTTGATTCATTTTTGGAGCTTTAGTTTTCATGCAACAGAAAACTCCAGTTAAATAACTGTAAAGTTTTGGTCTTTTGTATAGTCATCTAAACTCGTGGAAACTCCACCATGGTCAGTGTAGTCAAACTGGTAAAAAAACAACATCTGTAATATTGAGGTCAGAGTACTCTGTATGAGGAGAGGCTGAGGGAGGTGGGATTTCTTAGCCTGAAGAAGAGACCTCAGGGGAGACCTAATTGTTCTCTACAACTACCTGAAGGGAGGTTGTAGACAGGTGGGTGTTGATCTCTTCTCCTAGGCATCCAGCATCAGAATAAGAGGTGTTTAGGAGGAGACTTGATGGAGTGCTTGGTGCCATGGTTTAGTTGATTAGATAGGTTGGACACGATGATCTCAAAGGTCTCTGCCAACTTGGTCTGGCCTGGTCCATTCCATTCCATTCCATTCCATTCCATTCCATTCCATTCCATTCCATTCCATTCCATTCCATTCCATTCCACTACTATTAAAGAGAAATGTGAAGGCAAGTGTCTGTGTATAGTATAAAATGAGAGGCTGTGTTGACTGAAGTCTGAAAATCAAGTAAAGGATGGAAAGGTGATATCGGGAAACAGAGGAAAAAAAACAACCTTATGGAACTGACAGTGTCCAGGATTATTAAAATAATGTTTTTTTATGAAATGTCATTATAATTTTATTTAAATTTAATGCTATTTACCAGACCATAAAGGACTCCTTAAAATAAATGGCTGGTTTCCAGGCACAGCTACTGTGCTGCTGATTACAATACATTCTGACATTTATGACAGTTTTATAATTCTTGTATTTTGTACTTAGCTGTGCTCTGAAGTGTCTCTGCTTTGCTGAAGGCTTTCTCCTGGGAAATGGCACTAAAGTTTTGTGGACTGATAGGACAATAAAACAGTTTGAGAGAAAAATGCTATTACTATAGAATGCAAGCCGGTTGCTATTTTGCTTGTAACTGTCAAAATTAGGATTCACTTTATAAATACAAATATTTATGTAAATTTATTGTCACAAAACCCTGCATCAACTTCAGTACACATTTTCATTTGAGTAAACCTACCAATATAAGTAATGATTTATCAGATCAATGCCTAAACCCTTGAATAAAATAGTACGAGGTGAGGAGAAAGTTCTTCACTGAAAGACTTGTTAGCCATTGGAATGGGCTGCCCAGGGAGGTGGTGGAGTCACCATCTCTGGAGGTGTTCAAGAGGGGATTGGATGTGGCACTTGGTGCCGTGGTTTATTCATGAGGTCTGTGGTGACAGGTTGGACTTGATGGTCTTTGAGGTCTCTTCCAACCTTGGTCATTCTTTGATTCTGTACTGTTTTAAGAGTAACTACATTGATGCTATGTGAAGAATGAGATATAGAAGGAAGAGTAGGAAAAACAGCAGGCCTAAATATAGGAAGAAGAACTGGTAAGAAGGAATAAGTAGGCATCAAAGAAAACTTTCTACACAGATTGGATTTTTAAGTAGAGAAGTACTCAAAACAACATTTAGTTGTGTCTTCAAAAAAATTTATGACAAAAAATATTGACACATTTCAGATGATGATTATTTTTTTTTTTTGTCTTCTCTGAAACATTTCAGCAACTACCTTGGTAATTCTTATGATTTAATACTTTCAATAAAAACAGAATAAAGATTCCATTGGAAATGTAATGCAAATCTGCTTTGTAATAATCAAAAGTAGGTTTTTCTTTTTCTTTAAAAGGACAATTGTAATTTAAATAGGAATTCAGCTGAAAATGGTTAACCGCCTCTATGGAAAATAATTTGTCTCTTCCAAACTCTAACATTCTGTGATTCTGTGAAATGCATGTCACTAGGAGCATTAGTAACGCAAATTCAGTCTTGAAATACTAGTTTAAAAGTAGCTCCAATATTGATGGACATTTAATTTCAGTGGTGTACCTGAGAACGCAAATAGCCCTCAGCAAGAGATACAATAATTTCTTAATCCCAGCTCTCTGAACATTACACCTGAAAATATCTTTAAATAAACATCCAATATTAAGATCAGTGATATGTGAAATTAATGCGCTATGAAAGCCAGACCGGGTTTAATTTCAGAGAACGCATAAAAGCCATTTTGTGACAACTTTTAGTTGTTAAAAGCCCCATGGTACTTTTGTAAGAGGCACAATGTTATTTTTTCAAATGTTCATTCAAATCCAGTGTGGGTACTTAAAATCGTTCAATTAAAAAAAAAAATAAAATCACAATTGTCCTTTAAATTGAGTACAGTATCATTTTCCAATTCACCTAAAAATCAGGACAGAGTATGAGGGAAGGGAAGGGAAGGGAAGGGAAGGGAAGGGAAGGGAAGGGAAGGGAAGGGAAGGGAAGGGAAGGGAAGGGAAGGGAAGGGAAGGGAAGGGAAGGGAAGGGAAGGGAAGGGAAGGGAAGGGAAGGGAAGGGAAGGGAAGGGAAGGGAAGGGAAGGGAAGGGAAGGGAAGGGAAGGGAAGGGAAGGGAAGGGAAGGGAAGGGAAGGGAAGGGAAGGGAAGGGAAGGGAAGGGAAGGGAAGGGAAGGGAAGGGACCTTCAAGATCATTGCATCCAACCCATCATTCAACACCATCTAATCAACTAAACCATGCAACCAAGCACCCCATCAAGTCTCCTCCTAAACACCTCCAATCAGCTCCCCAGGCAGCCCATTCCAATGGACAATCACTCATTCTATGAAGAGTTTCTTCCTAACATCCAGTCTAAACCTGACCTGGTGCAGCTTGAGACTGTCCTCTTGTTCTGGTGCTGGTTGCCTGGGAGAAGAGACCAGCCCCCATCTGTCTGCAACCTCCCTTCAGGTAGTTGTAGACAGCAAGAAGGTCTCCCCTGAGCCTCCTCTTCTCCAGGTTAAGCTCCCTGTTGTTTAGCAATAACTGGACTCCTATGAATGTCACTGCATTTCACTTGGAGTCAGTTCATACATTAAACCTAAGGTTTAGGGTGTGAACTTCAATGCATGAGCTAAATGAAGGTACCTTTTCTTCTCCATACAGTTGCTTAGAATATATTGAGCTGCATCCAGAAAACTGTATTGAAATTTGTGAGAAAAAAGGATATCGGCAGGTACATTTGCACTGATTTCTGATAACTCTGAATTAGGCCCCTTTGAGGGCAAATAATAAGGTCCTAGAATTATAAAGTTATAGAATCAATAAAGTTGGAAAAGACCTCAGAGATCATCAAGTCCAACCTATCACCCAACACCTCATGACCACTAAACCATGGCTTCAAGTGCCACGTCCAATCCCCTCTTGAACACCTCCAGGGAAGGTGACTCCACCACCAACCTGGGCAGCCCATTCCAACGGCCAATCATTCTTTCTCTGAAGAACTTCTTCCTAACATCCAGCCTAAACCTCCCCTGGTGCAGCCTGAGACTGTGTCCTCTTGTTCTGGTGCTGGTTGCCTGGGAGAAGAGACCAACACCCTCCTGGCTACAACCTCCCTTCAGGTAGTTGTAGAGAGCAAGAAGGTCTCCCCTGAGCCTCCTCTTCTCCAGGCTAAAAAAAAACCAGCTCCCTCAGCATCTCCTCACAGGGCTTGTGATGGAGACCTCTCCCCAGCCTTGTTGCCCTTCTCTGGACATGTTCGAGAGTCTCAATGTCCTTCCTCAATTGAGGGGCCCAGAACTGGACACAGGACTCAAGGTGTGGCCTAACCAGTGCTGAGTCCAGGGTCAGACTGACTTCCCTGCTCTTGTTGGCCACACTATTTCTGATTCAGGCCAGGATGCTATTGGCCTTCTTGGCCACCTGGGCACGCTGCTGGCTCATGTTCATCCAGCTGTCAATCAGTACCCTCCAGGTTGACAAGAAACAAAAATAAATTTTTCACTCTGCTGAAATTAGCAAGAGTTTTGGGTGTGATTTCAAGGCAGTCATCCAAGAAGGGCTTTTGTATTGGTTCATTTTCATGCAGAATGTGGAAAGGTGGTTTACAAGAAGCCATGGTTTCTGCAACTAAAAAGTGCAGTTAAGAAGCCAGTCTTGTTCGTTTGGTATTGGCAGCATATGTGAAACCAAAGCAGGTACTATATAAATAGAGGATTTAAACCACAAAGTGATGACTATAATTTCAACTCTTTGGTTTTGTTTTTTCTCCCTTCACAGTAGGAAAAAAAAAAAAAAAAGTATTTTGAAATTACATCTCACAGGATTAAAATTTACATGAGACAAAAATGTTAGAGGGGAAATTTAAAGTAACATCTCTACTAGAAAATATCAAAATTCCCAGGAAAGTTTATTCATGATTTAAAATCCAATAAATGTGCATTTAATAAACAAGACAGTGCAGTATGTGACAGTGTAGTAATAAAATAAAAACTAAAATCCACTTTCTTAAAAACCTCAAATTCTAATGGTGAAACAGTTTAATGTAGGAAATTTCCCCCAGAGCACTTTATCAGTGCTTGCAATAGAAGTGTTTGATATAGCCCAAAACTTTAATAAAAATCTTATCTGACAAGTGCTTCCAGTGGAAAGAATGGTAACAAATGCAGGAGGGATTAAAGTATTAATGTATAGTTCATGTGGTATTATAAATCACAACAAAAGGACAGAGGAAACTATATGGATAAATGGAATGATGACATTGGATTCTATTTCCAAGTATCTCAGAAATTATAAGAAAGATATGTGGTGCATTAGCTCATATGTCTGCTTGTATAATGGTGTGAAAAGAAACATCCTGAACTCATATATATCTTAACTTAAAATAAAAATAAAAATAATGGAAATGTTCATTAAAATAACATTTCTTAACAATGCAGCACAACTTGAAAGAAAGCAGGTGGCCAAGAAGGCCAATGGGATCCTGGCCTGCATCAAGAATAGTGTAGCCAGCAGGAGCAGGGAAGTCATTGTGCGCCTGGACTCAGTACTGGTTAGGCCATACCTTGAGTACTGTGTCCAGTTCTGGCCACCTCAATTTAAGAAGGACATTGAGACTCTTGAAAATATTCACACAAGGGCAACAAGGCTGGGGAGAGGCCTCGAGCACAGCCCTGTGAGTAGAGGCTGAGGGAGCTGGGGTTGTTTAGCCTGGAGAAGAGGAGGCTCAGGGGAGACCTTCTTGTTGTCTACAACTACCTGGAGGGAGGTTGTAGCCAGGAGGGGGTTGGTCTCTTCTCCCAGGCAACCAGCACCAGAACAAGAGGACACAGTCTCAAGCTGCACAAGGGGAAGTTTAGGCTTCAGGTGAGGAGAAAGTTCTTCAAAGAGAGAGTTGTTAGCCATTGGACTGTGCTGCCCAGGGAGGTGGTGGAGTCACTGTCCCTGGAGGTGTTCCAGAGGGGATTGGACATGGCACTTGAAGCCATGGTTTAGTAGTCATGAGGTGTTGGGTGACGGGTTGGACTTGATGATCTTCAAGGTCTTTTCCAACCTTGTTGATTCTATGATTCTATGAATAGCTCCAGATTTTGTGACAATACAAAATTCTGTTGGAGAAATGCCCTTACAGACAACCTGTTACCCCATTCCTTGGTATGGGGCATGTCAGGGATATGCCAGGATCAAGCATGAGAAGCAGGGTAGACTAGAATGTTCACAGCTCCATTCAGTCATTAGCAGCCAAAAGAGTCCCTGTAGGAAACAGCTCAGGTAAAATAGCCCTTACGCTGCTTTGAGTAGTGCTTGGGCTTGAGTCACACACAGATATACTGAGAACGGGTGGAGAATGGATGGATGATTGCTTAGAGCTTGCCAACATCAGCTGGAAATTTGAAAGGGACAAAAGAAGAGAAAAAAAGGCAAACCTGTAATTAAACCACTGTCTCACTCTTTCCCTTCTTCCCTGTTTGTTGATGTTATATATGTAAGTTATGTAATATATCACGGTATTATAGTATATTAGTGGTTGGAAGGGACCTCAAGAGATCATCAGGTCCCGCTGCCAAAGCAGGATCACCTAGGGTACTCCACACAGGAATGCATCCAGGTGGGTTTTGAGAATCTCCAGAGAAGGAGACTCCATGACCTTCCTGGGCAGCCTGTTCCAGTGGTCTGTCACCCTCACTGTGAAGACGTTTCTCCTCATGTTGAGGTGAAATCTTCTGTGTTCAAGCTTGAACTCATTGTTACTTGTCTTATTACTGTGCACCACTGAAAAGTGCTTGGCCTTATCTGCTTGATACCCACCCTTTAGATATTAATACACATGATGAGATCTCCTCTCATTCTCAAGACTAAACAGCTCCAGGGATCTCAGTCTCTCTTTGTAAGGGAGATGCTCAAGACCCCTGATTGTCCTACTTTCGCGCCGTTGGATTCTCTTCAGCAATCCTCTGTCTTTCTTGAACTGGGGAGCCCAAAACTGGACACAGTATTCCAGGTGGGGTCTCACTAGTGCAGAGTAGAGAGGTAGAAGAACCTCTCTAGGACTGCTGGACACACCCTTCTTCATGCATCCCAGGATACCCTTGGCTCTCTTGGCCACAAAGGCACATTGTTGTCCCATGGAGAACTTGCTGTTCATCAGGACTCCAAGGACTTTCTCCATGGAGCTGCTTTCCAGGAGGGCAGCCACTAACCTGTACCAGTGCATGTTATTATTCCTGCCCAGATGTAGGACCCTGTGCTTGTGCTTGTTAAACTTCATGAGTTTACTATATATGCTAAAGAGGATGGGGTTTTTTTATGTTATTAATCCCTTGCCCACACATACATAATTTTCCCAAAAATTACTGGAAAATTTAGGATTTTCTGTAATGTCAGAGGGTAGTTCTTTAATTAGGAGAGGTAGTGTTATAAAGCAGTCACATAATTGCTAATTTTATAGTGAGAGTAGAGTAGAATAGAGTAGAGTGGAGTAGAGTGGAGTAGAGTAGAGTAGAGTAGAGTAGAGTAGAGTAGAGTAGAGTAGAGTAGAGTAGAGTAGAGTAGAGTAGAGTAGAATAGAATAGACCAGACCAGGTTGGAAGAGACCTTCTAGATCATTGTGTCCAACCCATCGCCCAACACCATCTAATCAACTAAACCATGGCACCAAGCACCCCATCAAGTCTCCTCCTAAACAACCCCAATGATGGTGACTCCACCACCTCCAAGCACTAACAAATGTCTAAAATTTCGATCTGAAAGAATATGTTTTAAATGTCAATGCTTTTACATTTAAATGTTACATTTCTCCATGCCATTAATATGATTTACACTTCCTTAGTTATGTAGAGATGTGCTTATTGGGGGTTGGTCTCTTCTCCCAGACAAGCAGAAGCAGAACAAGAGGACACAGTCTCAAACTGCACCAGGAGAGGTTTAAGCTGGATGTGAGGAAGACATTTTTCCCACAAAGAGTAATTGGCCATTGGAATGTGCTGCCCAGGGAGGTGGTGGAGTCACCATCACTGGAAGTGTTTAAGAAGAGCCTGGATGAGGCACTTGGTGCCATGGTTTAGTTGATCAGATGGTGTTGGGTGATAGGTTGGACTCGATGTTCTCTAAGGTCTTTTCCAACCTGGCTGATGCTGTATTCTGTATTATTATACAGATTCTTCTTAACACTGCACTCTAGTGCCTGTAAAGATATGAGAATATGAGCTAGATTTGGTCTGGTTTTTTTTTTGTTTTGTTTTGCTTTGTGGTTTTTTTTTTCTCTCTTTGTGCTCACAAATAATCAAGACATTATTAACAAAGCTCCACTTGTAGAATTTAAATAGTGTCAGAATTTGACTTGCAGATCTAAGGACGAATTTGCAAGGTTGACTGTCAGAATAGCTTTGGGATTTTAAAAGGAAAAAAAAGAAAAAAGCTTGTCAACAGAGTACACTTAAGGCAGCGTTAATGAGAGATAACGCACAGAGAATCCAATTATACATTTTTTACAGATTGCTTACTGGAGTATAAGTATGCTTTAATAGCACACACAAAGTCAAAGAGCCCACATAAGAATAGCCAAGATAATTGAGGAAGAATTTATTCAGAGGATACAGAAATTACAGCATAGATCTTTACCTTAGAAGCTTACATCTGGGAATTGCTTTTTCGACTAGGTAGGACACAAGGATCACAGATGGGTACAGGGAGTGTGTGACATTAGAACTTAGGGGGAGACCTTATTGTTGTCTACAACTACCTGTGAAGGGTGGCTGTACCTGGGGTGGGGGTTGGACTCTTCTCCCAGGCAACCAGCACCAGAACAAGAGGACACAGTCTCAAGCTGCACCAGGGGAAGTTTAGGCTCGAAGTGAGGAGGAAGTTCTTCACTGAGAAAGTTGTTAGGCATTGGACTGTGCTGCCCAGGGAGGTGGTGGAATCACCATCCCTTGAGGTGTTCAAAAGGGGATTGGATGTGGCACTTGATGCCATGGTTTAGTCATGAAGTCTGTGGTGATGGGTTGGACTTGATGAACTTGAGGTCTCTTCCAACCTTGGTGATTCTGTGAAAGGCCCAGGAAAGCAGCATGTTGGACTATATGAAAATAAAGGCAGGATCTTAAATTACTTAATGCACTTAGAATTCTGTATTAGAAAACTATAGCGTATAGTCCATCCCAGTTACTGTCAATGTCTTTCCATGGTTGTTAAAACATAGGGCTCTTATTTTAGTTCTCCTAGGGGTTATGTAAACTTGCAGATATTGTGGAACAACTGCATTCTACAGGTAGCTGTCTTTCTCAGAACTGATGTTTTTCTACTATTCCTTTCTTTAACAAGTGCAAGGGTACTGTTACTATAAATCTAATTACTTAATAGTGAAGTCTGAGGTTTTTACAAGATTTCTAGGGAAAGCTACAATGTCTATGGTCTCCCAGGCTCTAAATAGATTATGCAGATATTTGTGTTGGTTGTTTTGTTTTATTTTGGTTATGCTTTATGAGTTAGATAATAGTCTAGATCTTGCCAAACAAGTGTCAGGATTCTGATGTAAGAGGCATTTTGCAAGCACAGCAAACCATGGACATTGGAATTTGAAGATGAAATACAAAAGAAGAATACAAGGGGTAGAGAAGTCTAAGAAAAGGGGATCATTTTTTTGACAGGCTTTTAAACATAAGTCACAAAGATGAAGAGTATCAAAGGAACATAATGCAATGATCTTTACTACATTTATATTAAACTCCTCCCTGGGATGGGTTGACCTTGCTTGCATGTCAGTGCCCACCAAAGATGCTCTATCAAATTCCTTCCTCAGATGGGCATAGAGAGAGAACATATGTTGAAAGTCTTGTGGCTTAAGATAAGGAATAGCAAAAATCACTCCTCAATTACTGTCATGGGTAAAGCAGATTTGATTTAGGGAAACTGATTTAATTAATTATCAATAAAATCAGAGATGAGTAAAGAGAAATCAAACCAAATCTTAAAACACCTTCCCTCCACCACTCCCTTCTTTCTGGGACTAACATTACTCCTGATTTTCTCTACCTCCTCCCCAGCAATGACACAGGGGGATTAGGAATGGGAATTGCAGTGAGTTTATCATACATTGGTCTTTGATGCTCCTTCCTTCTCAGGGGAAGGACTCTTTAATCTCTTCTCACACTCCAGGGTGGAGACCCTTCCATGAATTTCTCCAACACAAGTCCTTCCCATGGGCCACAGTTTTTCACAAACTGCTTCAGCATGACTCACTTCACAGAGCATAGTCCTTCAGGAATAGACTGCTCCAGTGGGGGGGTCTCACAGTCGCAAGTCCTGCCAGCAAACCTGCTCCAGCATTTGCTTCTCTCCATGAATCCACAGGTCCTCCCATGAGCCTGCCCCAGTGGAGGTTTCTCATGGAGACACATCCTCCTTTAGAGGCATCCACCTGCTCTGGCATGGTGTCCTGCACAGGCTGAAGGCAGATATATGCTCCACCATTAACCTCCAAGGGCTACAGAGGGACAGCCTGCCTCACTGCAGTCTTCACCATGAGATACAGAGGAAGTGCCTGCAGCACCTCCACTCTCTTCATCCTCAGTGACCCTGGTGTCTGCAGAGTTATCTCAGATATTCTGACCCCCTTTTTATTTTGACTGAAATTGTGCAGGCTTTTTGCAGGTTTTTTTTCCCCCTTTTAAACATTATCACAGAGGTACTCCACCATCGTTGATGGGCTCGACTTTGGCCAGCAGTAGGTTCGCCTTGGACCTATCTGGCATTGGCTGTATTTGACACAGGAAAAGCTTCTAGAAGCTTTCATAGAAGCCACTCCAGCAGTCCTCTCACTGGCAAAATCTTGTCACACAAACCTATACATTCACAGATATTCAGAAAGGCAGAATTTGAAAACTGAGCTAACAGGGAAGGAAGGCTGACATAATGCATTGATGGCAGGAGGATGTGACTTCCTAAATGAGAAATAATGATCAAGTGAGGGACAAATGGAGCAGAACTTTGAAAGTAACAGCAAATATTTCCTGTTTGATGTAAAAAGGAAAAGCAAGGAACAACAAAGGGATACAAAAAGAGGTAACATTGTCAAAATAATGTCACTGGGAAGAAGAATGATTCTCACGGATATAAACAATAATCAATTGTCAAGATAAATGAAAGTGTGGCATGGAAAGCTAGTTAAGTTGGAGTTGATAAAATTCTGGGCAGTAATTGTGGCTGCTTGATTTTATAGGAAAGGCAGGCATTACTACAGAAAAATAGAGACAAAACCTGCAAAATCATGACAGCAATGAAAACACATGCAGGCTGTGTGAGAGGATAGAGACTGCTTTGCCCACAAAATTCAGGAAAGGAAATAGAAGGTAGTGTTTGGGGAGGGGAAAGTAAGGTCTGTGTTTTAGGTATGTGCTTGATTTCTTAGGTATTCTGGAAGGGATGTCAGGCAAGCTGACCCATATTTTAGCCTGAAAGAGTATTAGAGAAGAAGTTTTATGAGTCATAAATACGTAAAAGGGGGTTGAATTTTTGATGGCATTCAAGCATCAGCACATAAATTTGCTAGGTCACACAGGTTGTTTTTTGTCATAGTTGTTACGCACACTGGAAAGGAAATATCAAAATAATCTTTGGCATAAGTGATAGAAATTTTAAAAAAATGGTTAAAAAACAATCTTTTCTCATTGGCATCACAATGAATCATAGAATCACTAAGGTTGGAAGAGACCTCAGAGATCATCAAGTCCAACCTGTCACCCAACACCTCATGACTACTAAACCATGGCACCAAGTGCCACGTCCAACCCCCTCTTGAACACCTCCAGGGACTGTGACTCCACCACCTCCCTGGGCAGCCCAAATCTCCCAGTTCTGGATAAAGCTTCATATTACAACTGGGTAATCAAAAATCTATACTAGGGAAGGCCACAAGCCAGACATTATAAACATGTTGAAAGCTGGACATGAATCTACTGTAAAGGTAGAGATATCACAAGTCTTATTCTAATTCCAAAATGTATTCATAGCATTTCCTTTAGAGATACCTCCATTTACTTATTTTTTCAAAGTTCTTGCCTGCAATTAGATCTTTTTTAATAAACCTCTTTAATACAGGAATACCAAAAGTCAATTTCGAGAGTGGTTAGTCTTTGTGTTTGAGGCACAGGAAAACACGTCCACATTGGCAGTCCAGGCTTTCCTTTTCTATGCAGACTGCACATTCAGTATTCATCTCCCATCTTTCTTGAGATGCTACAAATCCTCCTCTCTGTTTTCCAGAAATGTGTACAGTTTCTAGGGAGCTATACAGGTGACTGTACTGAACTTTTCCAGTAGAAGCAATTGTTGTCCTTATAATAGTTCAATATTTGTTGGCTCAAATATGCTCAGGTGGGATTTTCTAGCTGACAGCACTCAGGGCAGAGCACAGGGTGCTTCACTGGTACTGTAAAGCAGCTTTTCAGGTTTTGATTTGTTGCTGGTTTTGTTTTGCTGTTTTGTTCTGTTGCTGTTTTTTGTTTGTTTTGGTTTTGGTTTGGTTTGATTTTATTTTTTTCAGTTGTATCTAATGTTTTTGTAGTCAGTCTTGTGGTGTGAATATCACAAAAGACAAATTACATAGCTACAATAAATTAATGGAATGTTTTTCTCCAAGACACATGCACATAGATAAATAAAGCAGTTTCTATGGATGATGATTTTTTGTTTCATTGGTTTGGGTTTTGGCTTTTACTGGTATTTCTACTTCCAACTGCATCTGGTGTAGTCTAGTCTAGTCTACTCTAGTTCTATTCTATTCTATTCTATTCTATTCTATTCTATTCTATTCTATTCTATTCTAATGTGCTCTGACATGCAATTCATTGCAGTGACCAACAAAACAGCTAAGAAAGTAAGGATATTTTGGGCTCCAGTGCTCTAGCTTATATGAGTTGACATGAATCTGAGATGGATTGTAACTACTGTACAATCAATATTCCCAGAATACTGGATAAATATGTTTTAAATTGTGACTTGGATGAATTTTTGTAATCAGTACCAATTACTTTTAAAATTTGTATATGTTAGTAATCAATTACTTCAGTGAATAGCCAACTATTAAAATTTAAAATGAGCTTTAACTCTGATGTTTGCATTTTGTGATGCCATGGGAAACATTTCCCCGCTAGAAATAGAGTGTACAAGGTAGATATTGATTTTTAGTTTAGAATTAAAAGGTTTTTGTACAAAACTGTGTTCTAACCACCCAAGGATTTAATAACTTTTACTTTTTGGAGAAAATAGGGTTAATGTTATTTCAAAAACACATGCTACCTCTAATTCCTGGAAAGGTTTTAGTAAAGACACATGTTTTACCTCAATGTTTTGAGGTAATGATAGAAGCAAGATAATTAGTCACAACTTACATGTTTGTGTTGAAAATGTTGGAGGTTGTAATGAAGGGAGGTTGTAGCCAGAAAGGGGTTGGTCTCTTCTCCCAGCACCAGGACAAGAGGACACAGACTCAAGCTGCGCCAGGGGACGTTTAGGCTCGAGGTGAGGAGAAAGTTACAGTATCACAGTATCACTTAGGTTGGAAAGGACCTCGAGGATCATCAAGTCCAACCTATCAACACAGACCCCATGCCTAGACCACGGCACCAAGTGCCACGTCCAATCTCCCCTTGAACGCCTCCAGGGTCGATGACTCAACCACCTCCCTGGGCAACCCGTTCCAATGCCGAATGACTCGCTCGGTGAAGAACTTCCTCCTCACCTCGAGTCTAAACCTCCCCTGGCGCAGCTTGAGACTGTGTCCCCTTGTTCTGATGCTGGTTGCCTGGGAGAAGAGGCCAACCCCTTCCTGGTTACAACCACCTTTCAGGTAGTGTTCTTCACAGAGTTGTTAGCTATTGGAATGGGCTGCCCAGGGTTTAGTAGTGATGAGGTGTTGAGTGACAGGTTGGACTTGATGACCTTTGAGGCCTCTTGCAACTTTATTCCTTCTATGATTTGTATGATTCTATGGTTGGTTTGTTTGTTCATTTGTTTTTCTAAATTATAAACTTAGGACCTTTTTCACACAAATTGTAGTAAGATTTCTGAACAGAAATTATTTCAAGTATTAGGATCAGTGACAATTAATTTTTGGTTGAGGTGCATTGTCTTTAAATGCCCCTAGTATTTCCAATAAATATTATATAAAGCAAGAGACAGATTTATAAGCTGAGTTAGATTATGGAACAAAAATGAATACAGACCTTTTTCTAAGCCTTCCTTCCTCCAGACTTCCCTCCTTGAATCTGGGATTCTTTCCAAAGAACAGACTAATTGGTAAAGGTTGGGGCAAAGGCAGTTGGCAGTACCTCAGCCTTGTCTATGCACTTATCACCAGGACCACATTTTCCCTAGACATTTTTTTGCTGTTAATACTCTTAGAGAAGTACTTTATATACTAGAGGAGACTTTCTGAGCTCAACATCTCTTGTCAGATTCACCTCCAAAATTAGTTTATAACTTAGCTTTAATGGACATTAATCAAACAAGTAATATTTATAAGTTATTAACACAGAAATTCTCTAAAGCTTTATGAAAAAAATTGACAGAGAAAAATCATGTAATATTGGGCAATAAAATTCCTTACTGGCTTCTACTACATTCTCAAATGGTCAAAGCAACCATTCCTGGAATCATTCTGTGTTTTGGATGAAGAAGGTGATGAAATGGCAACAGTTTCAGGATATAGAATTGAATCAATCGAATCTAATTGAATTGAATTGAATTGAATTGAATTGAATTGAATTGAATCGAATCAAATCAAATAGAATAGAATAGAATAGAATAGAATAGAATAGAATAGAATTAACCAGGTTGGAAAAGACCTTTGAGATCATCAAGTCCATCCTATCATCCAACACTATCTAGTCAACTAAACCATGGCACCAAGTGCCTCATCCAGTCTCCTCTTAAACACCTCCAGTGATGGTGACTCCAACACCTCCTTGGGCAGCCCATTCCAATGGCAAATCACTCTTTCTATGAAGAACTTCTTCCTAACACCCAGCCTAAACTTCCCCTGGTGCAGCTTGAGACTCTGTCCTCTCGTTCTGGTGCTCATGGCCTGGGAGAAGGGACCAGCCCCCACCTGGCTGCAACCTCCCTTCAGGTAGTTGTAGACAGCAAGAAGGTCTCCTCTGAGCCTCCTCTCTCCAGGCTAAGCAACCCCAGCTGCCTCAGCCTCTCCTCACAGGGCTTGTACTCCAAACCCCTCAGCAGCTTTGTTGCCCTTCTCTGGAAACAATTTGGTCCATACTAAATAATTTCAACACTTAAAATATATGGAACTGTGCACTGGTCTGTTTACAAGTAGAGTTACAGGAAAGGAGTACCTTTCCTGTAAGAGATATATTGGTAAAGGTTAATTATTAGCTAAATCCAGCCACAAGTTTACATAAAATTTAAAGAATAATGCATATACATAAGCAATGTTCTGTAGAAAATGACAATATTCAGTATCTACTTTAGGTCAATTTTCATTACACTAAGCCTGAGGAAATGAGAATAGGATAGGACATTAGTGGTGGGTGTTTAACATGATCCATTGGTGATATCCATATTCTGTTGGATATTTCCATTTACATAATTTTACAGGCACAACGTTAGTAGGAGTCACAATTTATTTTTCTGTGTCACACATTGAAATGGGCAATCACTCTCTCTGTGTAGAATTTCTTCCTAACATCCAGCCTAAACCTCCCCTGGTGCAGCTTGAGACTGTCTGCTTGTTCTGGTGCTGAATGCCTGGGAGAAGAGACCAGCTCCCACCTGGCTACAACCTCCCTTCAGGTAGTTGTAGAGGGCAATAAGGTCTCCCCTGAGCCTCCTCTTCTCCAGGCTAAGCAACCCCAGCTCCCTCAATCTCTCCTCATAGGGCTTGTGTTCCAAACCCCTCACCAACTTTGTTGTTCTTCTCTGGATGAAGACACCAACCCCCACCTGGCTACAACCTCCCTTCAGGTAGGTGGGACACACATCTATGTATTAATTTGTTTGTTTATTATTTTCTATGAAGGAGATAAAATTATAACAAGATTCTTTAATTTCTTCAGAATTGTGGTAGCTGTAACCAGATAGTTGCTGACTCGGAAGTTGATTTAAGATACACTCTTTGCCTTTCTAATAGTCAAAAAAGAATAGACTAGATTAGACTAGACTAGACTAGACTAGACTAGAATAGAATAGACCAGGTTGGAAGAGACCTTCGAGATCATCGCATCCAACCCATGATCCAACACCCTATCAAGGCTCCTCCAAAAGACCTCCAATGATAGTGACTCCACCACCATAATGTTATGTGTATGCTGAAAGTAATTTAATTAAACCATTATTTAGTTATTTCTAAAAAGAAGAAAAGCAAAATCTCACTTTCCTTATAAGCACATGCTATTTAATATACAGCAGAGGCACTTGCTTTTTGATAATGGGGAATCAAATCCAATCCATTAGTTATATAGACCAGTAGAACTTCCCCAAAAATCAGTGAGTCTTTTGCAATTAGTAATTCAGCTCTAAGATGTTTGTGTTGACAACAGAGTTCGGAATCAATACAGACGACTAATATGATCTAAGTATTGTTTAGTTTAATTAGGAAACTTCTACAGCTTATACAGACACACAGACTTACAGAATATATTTGGCATAACTTCATTGGTTCCCCACAATTGTCCACACGCCCTACTGTTATACATCATTGGTTAAACTACTAATATCAGGCAAGATTGTTGATCAACATGTGCATCCTGTTATTCCAGGATAATTCTGTGTGTTTATAGCTACCAGTACTTTGCTTTAGTTACATGCTGCTAGCACAGCACTGTGGCAATGCCAGCAACGAGCAGTGTGAGCAATTTGGCAGTGTAGGCCTGACATGGTGGTAGACCATGCTCAGCATAAGTGCACAGCCAGCTAGCAGTGTAGCAAAACAGTGCTGTGCCTGGAGCATGCCACTAAACCAGGGCACTGGTAGCTATAAACATAGAAAGTTTTCTTGGGACAACAGGACATGCACCTGCATCAACAAAACTCGCGTGTCGTTAGTAGTTGGACCAATAATCTATAATAGTGCGATGTGTGGTCACTCATAGGGAACCAGTGCAGCCATGCCAACAAGGCACTCTGAGTTTATATAAGTTGTAGAAGTTCCCTTGCCATGCACTTCTGCCTTTCCTTTATCATCTTCTTCTATGCTTTACTTTACTGTGCTACACTCGCACCATAGGCCTGCAATACTGGAACAATAAAGGAACAATACTCAATCATATTGGTCAGCCATATTGATTCCAATCTCCGTTGTCTATACAGAACTATTTTGCTAAACTACTAGCTACTTATACACTTATCCTTAGCATGGCTTACCACAGTATCAGGCTCTAAGCTTATATTACCAGATTGCTCTCACTGCTTATTGCTATGATAGCCACATGTTTGTACTTTTTTTAACTGTTTTTACTTCTTTCAGTACATGAGTTTCTCTGTTTGTCAAGTGGTTGCAATTGCCATAGAGTGGAAGAACCTTTCAAACTTTTCTTTTTAATTGTCACTAGAACCAACCTGATAATTTGGTCACACATCTGTGAAAGTATGTGTGCATGAGATGAAAAGATAAAAAAACAAACAAACACAAAAAAAAAAACCAAAACAAACACACACAAAAAAGAAAAAACAACATGAGCAAAGTGATAAAACTTTGTATGAAATATGCTGAAGTTTCAGAAAGATATAGCTTGAGTCAGGCTGTCACAAACTGCACTGCAGATCTGAATTAGTTCCTTCATCTGTAAGGATGAGACTGTAGTGCTATCTATAACTATACTGTTATATTTTTACTTTAGATAGTACTCATATCACCCTTACCATCACAAGGTTAGACAAAGTGGATAAAGAATTCATTTAAGGAAGTTTTATTTGAAGTAGCAATCCTAGCTGCTCTTTTGGAGCTTAATACTTACTTTAATGAATAGGTATCTCAAGTAGGTCAGATGAATCATACATTCTCTGTGCCTCTTTCCCTTTGTTGTCTAAAAATCCTCAGATAATTAATGTAGTTAAAAAAGAAATACATCACATTCAACATACCCATATTGGCATAGCAAATCTAGCTAACACTTGAACTATACAGGAAAACTATTCCTAAACTAAGGCAAGTATCTGCCTATATCAACTTCAGTCCTGAAAAAAATGAGTTGTCTGTTATAGAGTCATAGAAAAAGGTTGTGAAAGAACTTGTGAGATGGCAGCTTAGTCTACCTCTTCCAGCCTAATGAAAGCTTAGTATATCTACAAGAGTCCACACAGATATTTAATCTGCTTTTTAAATTATCCTGTTGACTACTCATGAGAGAGCTTCACAAGCAGCATGTTGTCCCTGTGCTTTACTGTCCTTTTCCATAGATACATTTGGTTTTTTTTGGCTCTAATCTTAAAGGACAAAATATGAATGACATTTTATCTTCTTCCGCCCTGCAACAACTTAGGCATGTGTTTGAATATGTGCCATCTCAGTATTTTTCTCAAGATTAGTCCCAGTACTTTTAATCTTTGCTTTTAGGTGATGTTTCTTTAACCTATAACCAACAAGAAATGTGAAGAGGTCTTGTCCCTATTGAAGAAAGACATTTCTCCTAAACATATACTGAAAGTGCAGCTCTGAACTCTTGTCTACCTGGGATGACAAATATGCAAAGGATGGAATGGAATGGAATGGAATGGAATGGAATGGAATGGAATGGAATGGAATAGAATAGAATAGAATAGAATAGAATAGAATAGAATAGAATAGAATAGAATAGAATAGAATAGAATAGAATAGAATAGACCAGGTTGGAAGAGACCTTCAAGATCATCATGTCCAACCTATCATCCAACACCACCTAATCAGCTAAACCATGCAACCAAGCACCCTATCAAGTCTCCTCCTGAACACCTCCAGTGATGGTGACCCCACCACCTCCTCAGGCAGCCCATTCCAATGGGCAGTCACTCTCTCTGTGTAGAATTTCCTCCTAACCTCCAGCCTAAATCTCCCCTGGCACAGTCTGGGACTGTGTCCTCTTGTTCTGGTGCTGGTTGCCTGGGAGAAGAGACCAACCTCTGCCTGTCTACAACCTCCCTTAAGGAAGTTGTAGAGAGCAATAAGGTCACCCCTGAGTCTCCTCTTCTCCATGCTAAGCAACCCCAGCTCCCTCAGATCTATATCTCAGTGTTGTAGGTTAAGGGGAGTTAAGGGTTAATTGGTATAATCATAGAGTAAACCTCCCAAGAGAGAGGCACATGATATTGTAATATTGTTAATCCATGCCCTCTTCTGCATCTCCATATGTGAGGAGCAGTCTTTCTCATCAGCAGGCTCTCTTTTTGCTGCCCTGGGTGCATGGAGAAAAGGAGACTTCTGTATGGCTTTTGCTTTCCCTTGCAGCATGGGGGAGGTTTGGCTGGCTGGAAGATATTTTGTGCTGTGTAGTTGAGGCCTAGCTGAGGGGCTAGGCATTTGCCTTCTGATTGTAGATATCCTTTCCCCTTAATGTGTGTTGTACTTTGATTACTTTTTAAAACTATTATTTCTATTTAACCTCTAATTCTGAGTGGTTTTCATTTAATCCTTTGGGGTACAGTACATTCTGTCTTCCTTTCAGAGCTGTTCCAGCCCAAACCAAGACACTCAGGAAAACAGCTGAATTTTCTCCTCTATTCTTAAAGTAGTTTCTTGCCTAAGATAAAAATGGAAAAATAAGTAATTTGAAAGACATAAGTATATTTTCTGCAAGACCATATTTGGTTTGTCTGAGCTGGAGTTAATTCTCCCCACAGCATCTTTCTAGTGCTGTGTTTTGCAGTGATGTATCTGGGTATGGATAACACCAGTGTTTTGGCTGCTGCTGAGCACTGAGGCTGCACTTTTCCAACATTCTTCCACCCCAAGAGTATGCTGGTGGGTGGTCAAGAGCTTGAGAGGGGACACAGCCAGGTCAACTGACCCAAACTGACCAAAGGAGTATTCTATGTCATATGATGTCAACTCAGATATCCGCTATGCATATTGAAACCCTGCTTTCTGGAGAGTGATCAAACATCATCTGCTGATTTGAAGTAGAGCGTGTCTTTGTTTGTTTTTGCTTCCACACAAAGCCTTTGCTTTGGCTTTTCATTCTATTAAATTGCTTCTATCTTGACTCCTGCATGTTTTTTATATTTTCCATCTCCCCTGTCCATCTAAGAAGGGGAGTGATAGAGCTGCTTTGGTGGATATCTGGCCCCCAGCCAGGGCCAAACCACCACAAAGTCATGAGTAAATTTAAACAAAGTTCACAGAAAAATTGTTTTCCTCTCACAAACCCCACCTTTGACTTAGTGTCAGTTTCAACCATTACTGGGTTTACAAATACAGATAAGGAAAAACAAAACAAAACAAACCTTTGATTTTACTTAGGTGCTCTCTGTGTTTATAAGTAAGAATTTAAAAACATGGGCATTAAGTTCCTCATTTTGCTTTTGTTGGTGGGGGTTTTGGTGTTGTTTATGGTTGTTTTGGTTTTGGGTTTTGTTTGTTTGTTGGTTTGGGGTTTTTTTTTCAGTTATTTGCAGTCCCCAGCATACCAAGATTTGATCACAGAATCATAACTCCTAAGCTTTACTGTAATCTCAGAGTTTGAATTACAACTACCATGACTGTCAAACTGAATGTCTCTGCTTGTGGCAGGGTGTTGGACTACATGATCTTTTAAGATCTCATCCAGCCCAAGCCATTCTATGTCCCTGTAAGGAGACCTTCATCACATACAGAAATTTAATCAATCCACTCTGAAGTGTTCACTGACAGACACTCCTCAGGATCTGAAAAGGTGTACTGACAGATAGTCCTCAGGATCTCTCCTAGTGCATCTCTATCTTTACCATTAAGAGTATTTTCACAATGTTGTTGTTTCTGCACTGGTCTCATTCATTTTTGGGGTTTGCTTTGGTTTTTTGTTTTTTTTTGTTTGGTTTTTTTTTTTCTCATAATTGTTTGCCCTAAATGTGTAAACCAGATCATTCAATTTCTCTTTATGACAATCTTTAATGGAGTTGAAGTCTGTCATCATATTCGTCTCCTAAAAATAACAGTAGTTAAGATAAGCTTTCTGGCAATTTTGACTAAATCTCCTGTATTTGAGATTTGGGCATTTGGTAGTCTTAGGTATTTCAAGGTACAAAGGCTCAGTGAATCCTTATGATTCAAGTAGTCACAAAGGGGATGAGCAAACATAGTGTGTTCATGAAGCCCAAGGAACAATACAGGGAGTGTCCACAGCTGTGATAGAAAAGTCTGAACTCAACCTGTGTAGTCTTTCCAAGCTACTAAGGTAACCTAGTGTAGTGATGGAAAGAACAAGGGCAGTAGAAATGGGAATCAAATTTATATTGTAATCCAGTTGTTTTGAAAATTGCTACATCATGCTCTAATTGTAATTTCATTATGTTGCTCTATTACTCTGCTAAATCAAAATTCCCTGTAACATAAAATACCTTTAAATATGCATATTCAGTATTAAAATATTAAACTCTTCACATGTAGAATACCTATATGATGAGATGACCTTGGCTGGCTGCCAGGTGCCCACCAAGCTTCTCTCACACTTCCCATCCTCAGTAGTACAGGCAGAAAATAAGATTAAAAACTTGTGGGTCAGGATAAAAGTAGTTTAATAGGGGGAAAGAAAAGAAAGGGAAAAAAAGGCAAGCAAGCAGAAGTCATGTGCAAAAAGGAAATAAAAATATCTCTATTTCCCATCAGCAAGTGATGTTCAGCCACTTCCTGAGAAGCAGGACCTCAAGTTGCAGAGTTGTTTTGAAAGATAAATGCTTTAATACTTAAAGCCTGCTTCTCTAGACATCCTTTTCTTTGTTTTTTTATTGATTAACATGATGTCACATGATATGGAATGTCCATTTGGCTTGTTTGCATTAATTGTCCTGGCTGTATCCCCTCCTATCCTCTGGCCTCTTGCCCAGAGTCAGCCTACTGACCGCTGGGAAGCTGTGGAGAAAGACATGTAGTGAGTCGGATAAAAAAGCCTGGATGCTGTGTGTGAACTTCTCAGCAGTAGGCAGAGTTATGTGATTTGTTATGAACACTATTTTAACTACAAATACACAGTAGTTTGTGGGCTGCTATGAGTAAAGCTAAATTCATCACAGCCAAACCCAGCAATATCTAAAAGAATTTGACCAGGGAGCATTCAACTATGACACACACAAACTGGAGAATTAAACTATATTTTGTACTGGCTCATTACTAATGAGATTTAATTATGTCTAATAGACAGGATTTAAGTATGATGCTATTCAACATCAACTGCGTCGAAATACACAGCAGTGGTTTCTCACTGAGCCAGCCATTGATTTGACTTAAGGATTAGTTCTGGGTCATTTTTTCTTTTAATTTTTCTTTCTTTGTCCTACTAGTCAGATAATGATAGGAGACATTTGAAGTTATATGAGGAGGAAGTTTCTGAGTTTGTGTTAGGATTGATATAGGTATTCAGAAAAAAAGAAGATTCAGAATGTGCCAGGTGGAATTAATTGGCAATGAATCCTGGATCAGATCAGATATTTAGACAAAATGAGAAATAGAAGGTTTGCAGCAGAAGAGGGTAGAAAAGGATCTGTGTAAAAGGCATAAGTCATAATGTGCATTATGAGGTTTGTAAGAAGTGTTATGTTTACATCTGAGTCACATGCCAACGTTTTGCAAAAGGCTTCTTGGCTGATAAATAACAAGAAAATATGATAAGGAAGAAGACAGACAGAGAGGAGCCGAATACAAGCGACTGTTAACTAAAAATATTACAGAATATGTTAAGACAGTGAAAGAAAATGTAAGAGACTGATTACTAAATGCAGTGAGAGAATGACAGTTAGAACAAAACAAAACCAAAGCAACCCAGAAAAATCAAAGAAAATTAACAAGTGGAAAAATGAGGAGATAAAAGTATAATTAAAAGACCCAAAGACCTAAGACAAAAAGAATGGAAACGCAATGCTCCTTTCAGGAGTAACTAGAGATGAAAACACAAAAAGCAACTATGAATGTAAAAGAAACTAACAACAAAATGATGATGCTGATTAAGTGAAAGACTGAGAGATCTTTAGATGTACTTAGGTTTTTTGATGCTTTTGACTCAGATGTAATTCTTTTTGTTGTTGTTGTTGTGTATTAATATTAGTGTTGATTCTCCCAAGCTAATGAGGACTAGAATGCTGAATTGGAGGACACATTTAAATGAGATGTCAAGAAGAAAATATGGCACACTATGATTCTCTTAGGCTCAAAGTGGTGCAGGGTGGAAGGAAAGCAGCAAAGTCAAAAAGCCCTTGGTCAGTTTTCCTATCAACAACACAGTTTCTGTCCTTTTCATTCGTAGTGCAGACCTAATCTGATGCTTTAAAAAGAGAAGAAAAGAGTTTATTTTTCATTAAAAACGTAATCATAAATGTTATTTTGTATTATTCAAATCATTACTTGTTAACCCTCATTCTTGTTGCAGCTGCTAAACATTCGTGAAAATATTCTCACTTCCAGAAGTTTCCCAGATATTAGCATGAGTGAATATTTGTTTTAAAAATCTTACCAAAATGCATAAATTATTTACTATTCATTATTCACTATTCAACATTTGTTATTCATTATTCATTCATAGACTACAGATATGAGCTGCTCCATTATAAGAATGTAAAAGGATAGATGCTGTAGCTTAAATAGTTTCAGTCCTTCAATGAGATAAAAGAAATAATATCATGATGATGTAGATGACTAATCATACATCATGAATATTGAACACTGAATAGTCTAAATTAACATTTTGGAAACAGCTTGTAGACCAAAAGTTGTTTGTCCAAACTATTTGTCCAATACTTAGAAATAGCTAGACATCAGGATTGGCTTCTGAATGATTCATGAACAAAGGAAAATATGGCTAAAGGCCGATTTCAAAGCTCTTTAAAATCAATAGAAAGATCCCTATCATCTTCAAATAACTTTTGGATGAGTTCTTTAAACATGCAAAACTCTGGCACAGCATCATTTTCTTTATACCTTTTCTATCCACTTACGCTTTTATATATATATATATACACATTACCACTGAAAGGAAAAAATACACTGCCTTTATAAATCAAAGGGAAGACAAACCATTTTTGCCTATATAACACAACATAAAAGCATGACATTTTAAAAGCACATCTAACACCCATACATTCATCTTGATCCGTGAGAACTGACTATGGCTAGTACAGTCTAGATGCAATTTAAATAGCTGAGCAGTGAAAGTAGTTCAGTGGTTTTGATCTTTCCGTATTCTGAGACAAACATGTCAATTAATGTTTGTTTTCTTGAAGCCAAAACTGTGGTGCTTTGCATTGTTTAGTACAGTAAACACTGAAAGAATCTGATGTTTGTTCTGAACAGCTTATGATCTAATTGATCTTCACATGAGGAAAATGAAAAGGTCTTGCACTGAAGCTTACGGAACTCCTACACTGATTAGAGTCCAATTCAAAATCTATGATGAAAGCTTTCCTTTTGATCTCTACACCAAAAAGATTATTCAGAAGCAGAGTGATATCTAAGAGACTAAGTGTTTTTGCTAAACTGTGTCAACAACTTTTCTTCAAAGCTTAGAGAAAATGAAATAGTGGATAGAATTCCTCTTCAAGCGCCAGTAACAACTCTGAATGCTTTGTATACCATTTATTTAAAGAAAAAGCAGCAAAAAGAACAAGACAGTAGCAACTGTCCAAAGATTAAAAACTAAATTTGAGAACATGGGTACCTGTCAATCTTTTGATGACCTTCCAGGTTTTTATTAGATAGCCATGTAGTATCTCATACAGTTAGCATAAATCATAGTATTACACAATTATTCTTTTTTCCAGTCTTGCTTCCACCTTTTCCAAAACTTCGTGATTCATGAAGCAGTTCTTGAATTGCACTGCTTAGACTCTACCCTCATTAACTAAAACTGACCTACTTTTCTAGAAATGAACTTAATTTACCAAGCTCAAGAGTTTCTTCTGAAATTAAAAGAAGTTACTATTGGAAAGAAAACTCCTGCAGTGAATTTCAAAGCTTTTTTTTTGTTCAGATTCCTTTGTAAGTTGATCACACCACTAGGGCTCATCAGAATTGGCTTATAAATTAATCTTTATATAACATTTTCTATCAAGAAGGAATCAGCAGCAGTCATCAATGGCAATACAATGCAAAACTTCTTTTTTTTTTAATACTTCCTGAAAGAGCACATGGGGGGGACTGTGTGGAAAGTCCCCTGGACCAAATTATTAAGGATGAGAAACTGTGAGGTGAGATAGGATAGGAACCATCTGCGGTAGCTTAACAAGTAATTCTAATAGATGAGACAAGAGTCAGCTGTGCTACCTTAATGATTTTCACTAGCCAGTAAGAAGAAAAGCTTGTTAACCAATCCCATGCAGCCACATCATTAACCAATCACATGCAGCCACATCATTAACCAATCCCATGCAGCCATGCTAAGAGCAGAGCTAGAAACACAAGTTGCTTGAGCGGAGTCTTTAGTCCGTTGACTTGGTCTCTTGGTTGAGGTCCCTCTGTCTGGGCTCTCCCTCTATACTCTGCTTGCATTTTATCCTTGTTGCTGTGGGTGCCACCCCGAACCCTACAGCAACAAGCACACTTTTGGAAATATTTTGTACTGGTCTGAAACCAAAAAAAAATAGTAACCCCAGTTGGGGTCATTCAATCAAAATACGTTCAAGTAGCAGGTCAGGGAAAGAAAATGTGATTTTGATGAGTTGACAAAGCTGTTTTGATACTTCTTTACTATCTCAAATATCCACTGATTTTTACATAGGAGTTTGCTGAGAAAGCAAGACCAAGGGTGTGGAATACAATTAGTAGGAGACTTGATAGGGTGCTTGGTTGCATGGTTTAGTTGATTAGGTGGTGTTGGATGATAGGTTGGACATGATGATCTCGAAGGTCTCTTCCAACCTGGTCTATTCTATTCTATTCTAAGCACTGGTAGCCAAGGTCCTTTGTATCCTTTAACAGTATGCTCATTTTAGATCGACATTTAATTCACAAGGCTAGAGAAGACACTGCGTTGTGGTGTAAAACTGATCCTTGGGGAAAATAGATGTTTGCCTTAGAGTGAAATGGTGAGAAGATGCATTAGAAATCAGTGAGAGTCATAGACTACAGGCTGTACTGTCTTGAAGAGCAAGGGTTTATTGGGAGGCTAGAATATGGCAAGCTTGTGTTACAGTCTGTGTAAGACTTCAAAGGAAGAAAAAGCTGCTTGTGTGGGAATAGAAAAGGAATGTGTTTAATTTCAAGACAAGTCCTCACAAAAGAATGAAAAAACCTCCAGTTATCTCATTTGTACAGTTTTAATCATGAACATAAAAAAGATGTTTGAAGTAATGCATAGCACTATTGATACTGGAATATTTTGGTATATTCACCTGTGCATATTTTCCTACATAAACAGCTTTAAATTATCCCTCAAGTTATAAAGAAAGCTGCCTTTGTTTGGATATTTCAAGGTGAAAAAGCTATTATTTTTGAGACTGGAATGCCCTTTAAGATATTTTTTCTCGTGTAACTGATAGGTATTTAAAAGCAAAAAAAATCACATTTTAATTTTTTGCTTGTTGACTTAAGAATGTAAGAATTTAATTTATGAACTTGCTACATAGGGGACAGGAACTGAGACAGTAGGAAGAACCTTACAAAACAGCAAGATACCTGGAATTCATCCTGAAATATTAATTATACATCTGGCAGTACAAAAGGCCTGATTCATAGCCCATTGAAATAAATTAATTATGTGTCTGGCAGACTCCAAAATCCACTGAAGCCAAACAAAGTCTTAGGAGTCTTTGAATCCACTGGGCTCTGGGTCGAACTGCAGCAGGATGAGCAGACTTAGGCAGACAGGAACAGATCACCAACCCTACTTGGAGCTGAGAAATCTCAGAAGGAGATTTTTATCTCCTCAGAAGGAGATAAAAGCAGCAGGTGGCAGTGTGTAAACACCCTCAGGCCCTCAGAAATGTGTCTAACACATGATGAGAGGCGAGGAAGTCTCCCTCCCACTGAATTTGTAAGTGACCTAGGTATTTTCATTCTCTGTAAATCTCAGTGAGAGATGCTTAAGGATGTTGAAGCAAATAGCTTCCCAGTGCAAGTATAAAGGTACAAAACCTCACCTTAATTGCTGGAATACGATTACATCTAGATTTTAGCAGGAGTTTCCCAACTATGTATCCATCAAAACTTACACAAGGGTTCTCCCTAGTGCTTCTGGGCAGTATGCAGACAGTCTAGCCTAATTTGAATTATGATGGCTAAAGGCTGAGTGTCTGTCTTGTAACAAGAATGGCCATATAAGAAGCTCATATGAGACTGAAAAAGTCCTTTTTGTGGAGACTGTTAAGTATCTTCAAGCTGCCCTAGTTGTAACTAGCTTGGCTGTAGAGGTTTAAGCCCACTCAGAGTGGATTGCAGCGGAGAAAATGCAACAAAAACCTCAAGGGTTGAGACAAAAGACTCACTAATTATGGTCACTGGCAAAACACAGAACTTGACTTTGGAAACAAAATCAATTTTATTTAAACAACAAAAACACTGTCAATTTACAAATTAAAATAGGACAGTGAGAAATACAACTATATCTTAAATACGTCTTCCCCCACTCCTCTCTTATTCTCACATTCAGGTTTGTTTCAGATTCTCTTCTTCCTGTAGCACAGTGCGCCAGGAAACGGGGCTTGTTGTCAGGTCCGTGTTGTCATATGTTGTTCATACTGCTCCCTCCTCTTCAGTCCTCCACTGCCGCAACACAGCATCTCTTTTATGGGAGACAGTCATCTATGAACTTCTACTAGTTAGTGTAAGCCTCTTCTACAGGCCATGATCCTCTGAGTGATGTACTGCTCCAGCATAGGCTTCCCTCACAATCACAGGAGTCTTTGGATGTGGCCATCTGCTCCGGCATGGGGTCCTGCACAGGCTGAAGGTGGGATTCTACTCCACCATTGATCTCTGAGGGCTGCAAGGGCTTAACCTGCCATCATCACAGGCCAAAGAGGAAGTGCTGCATTGTTACTGCTCCTCCTCCCTCACTGACCTCCATACCCCACTCCTCTCCAAAACAAATTAACGCCCCAAAAAAAGAAAACACATCCAAGAGGCTTACCCCTCTTAAGTATATTATTGCAGAGGTGCTGACAAGCTTGGTTTTGGCCAGAGACTAGTGCAACTTGGAGCTGTAGGACCTTCTGAAAGGTTCTTACTGGAGCCATACCAGTAGCCCCCTCCCCCTCTGCCAAAACCACACACACACACAAAACCCACAACAAAACAACAATAAAAAAAAAATTGAAAACCCTAACACACTGTTCTTAAAATGCATGTTTTAAAGACTGAAGTTTAAATTTGTTGGACACTCCAAGGGGGTGGCATGGAGGTTGTCATTAGAAATATCTTGAAACAGAGGAAAACAGCAAGGTAAACGAGATGAACACAAAACCAGCAAAGATTTCTCTGTGCTTTCCTGCTTGCACACCACTTGTAAACAAATTCTCCTTCTTCTCTATGGATTCTGACTTCTCTTGGAAACATAGCAAAGTTTAAAATGCAAGGATTTTATACTAAAATGTCATGTTCCAATTATCCATGAATTATATCACCTCATTATTCACTATATTTTATGACTATTGCTTCATATTTCATCATATGAGCTATGAATTAACACAGAAAAATAGAAATAGTTGAATACCAAGAGAAATATAAAATCTATTAAGGAGCTAACTTAGAAACATGAATCTGTTGATTATTGAAAAGTTACAAGACCCAATTTAACAAATGCCAAAGACTATATTAAACCAGTGCTGGTTTCTATCAGTTCCATGTATTGGCTCATTGTGAGGACTGTAAATAAAAATGTAAATGCTGCAGATTGTAAATAAAGCTAAAATCAAAGAAGAAATCAGGGGAATAACTTACACTAACCAAACAAGAAATTATAACAAATAACATGATGTCAATGCTCCAGTGCTGTAATGATTTTAAATTAGAAAAGCAACATTTACAGAACAGGTTGCTCATTTAACATTTTTAGAACCTGTCAATATGATCACTTTTGGCGTGAAACAGCCTATTTATTTTGATTAAAGGAAAATTTCTCAATGAAAAGCCTCTTCAGCAAATATCAGGAGGGATTCTTGACTTCTCAGTTCCTGCATATCACAGGGGTTTGAGAAAGAAGCAAATAATGTTTAAGGATCTAAACCCAAGTCAATATGGTTTGCAGATAGCCTGTTGTGGGTACTAAAGAATATTGTTCCAACAAAGGGAGGGAAGAGACCTGATTAACCTCTTGACTGCACTGTTTGTATCTATTTACAGTGTGCCACTTGATAAACAGTAGGAGTCTTCTGTCTTACTGAAATAAACTTTCTAATGAGTCATTCATGCTAAGTAAAGCAGATATCAAATAATACTTAACAAAGATCAGCTAGTTGTCAGGGGGTTGTTCTGTTTCTTTTGTGAAAACCTGGTCATGTCCATGAGATGCTCTGTACATAAGTTAGTTTCATGCACTCATCTGTGTACATTCTGTCTTTGGAGATATTTGCAGACAAGAGAAATATAATTCATATCAGTGAGATAACTACAGCAATACAATCTGACAGGTGGAATGGAATGGAATGGAATGGAATGGAATGGAATGGAATGGAATGGAATGGAATAGAATAGAATAGAATAGAATAGAATAGAATAGAATAGAATAGAATAGAATAGAATAGAATAGAATAGAATAGAATAGAATTAACCAGGTTGGAAAAGACCTTTGAGATCATCGAGTCCAACCTATCATCCAACACTATCTAATCAACTAAACCATGGCACCAAGCACCCCATCCAGTCTCTTTCTAAACACCTCCAGTGATGGTGACTCCACCACCTCCCTGGGCAACCCATCGCCTATTCAATCCTTCAGCCCATTCCACTGTACTGGTTATAAATGTGCTATGCTTCCTATTCTCATTTACTTTGTCTGCTGCAAAGTCTCTAAGCTGAGCTGAGTAGATAAGGTGTCAACTGAATGAGGCGTCTTGCTCTCCAAGGACAATGAGGACATGAAGTACTTCTTTTAGTTATTTTTATCCTGCAAGTTAAGAAAGATAAAAAAAGAAATCACATCAAGGAAAACATGAAGAATGTCATATTACTTAGTATCATACCAAAAGTTTGCTATTGTTATAAAGACCACATGTTGGTTTATTTCATTTACTTGTTTTATTTTCTTTGTTTCTTTCTTTTTCATAAAATCATTAATATACCAATACTGGAGTCTTTCTTCTGTATAAAAAGGGTTTAGTTTGCTTGAGACATATTTTCACTTTGTTTTTCAGCTGCAAGCTGGAACTACAGTTTCTAAATGTGAAAATAGCAAAATATTTATTTTATTCAATGTAACAAAGATGTACTAGATATAATTTGGCCAGCAGATATAACCTGAACATAAAATTGAAATTTAAGATATCTAGATTATAGACCCAAATCATCCTAACACCTGAGACATCCAATTTTGTGTGAGCCCAGAAGGCAAGCTTCTCCCAGCAGGAAAATCTTGCAATTATGCATGTATATCACCTAAATTTTGTCTTTTTAGAACACTTTCAATAGTTGAGTTGAAAGCAACTATTTCTATTAACATATTTTGAAGGATAGATTAATAACTCTAACATAGATAACTTCTACTTCAATCAACTTGAATTCTTGTTTATTTCCACCATCTTCAATCTATGTTTCCACACTGATTGCCCAGTAAAAAAACACAAGCTAGTCTGCAGATCAAATTGAATACTGTCTTTACTTGCATTGACATATTAATAACTTACTTTTTTTTGATCATGGGCATGCAAGTTTCCAGTAAAGGTTTGTTTGCTATTGTAAACCAATTATCCTTGATTACATGGCATTTGTTCCAGACAGCAAGATCTTTTCAACAGTTTGCAATAAAATGCTCAGAAAATAATTCACAAGAGTGAAGAAAAGTTGATGTGCATGCTGGAAGAATATTGCATCTGTGGTATTTTTCTAAGATTAGGATGCAAAGAACAAAGCACATAACGTTAAAGAGATCATCACTAGTTATCTAGATTTTTCAAGAGGTAAACCAGCATCCAAATGTAGGATAGGATAGGATAGGATAGGATAGGATAGGATAGGATAGGATAGGATAGGATAGGATAGGATAGGATAGGATAGGATAGGATAGGATAGGATAGGATAGGATAGGATAGGATAGGATAGAATAGGATAGGATAGAACAGGTTGGAAGAGACCTTTGAGGTCATCAAGTCCAACCTATCATCCAACACCATCTAATCAACTAAACCATGGTGCCAAGCACCCCATCAAGTCTCTTTCTAAACACCTCCAGTGATGTTGACTCCACCACCTCCCTGGGCAGCCTATTCCAATGGCAAATCACTCTTTCTATGAAGAATTTCTTCCTGACATCCAGCATAAAGCTCTTTTGGTGCAGCTTCAGACTGTGTCTTCTTGTTCTGGCTCTGGTTGCCTGGGATAAGAGACCAGCAACCACCCGGCTACAACTTTCCTTCAGGTCATTGTAGAGAGCAAGAAGGTTTCCCCTGAGCCTCATCTTCTCCAGGCTAAGCAACCCCAGCTCCCTCAGCCTCTCCTCACAGGGCTTGTGCTCCAAACCCCTCACCAGCTTTGTTGCCCTTCCTCTGGACACGTTCCAGCAAGTCAACATCCTTCCTAAACTGAGAGGCCCAAAACTGGCACAGGACTCAAGGTGTGGCCTAACCAGTGCTGAGTACAGGGGCAGAATGACCTTCCTGCTCCTGCTGGCTGCACTTTTCCTGATACAGGCCAGGATGACTGAATGGTCATGAGACCTGATGATAGCTACAATCTGATACATTAGATGTGATATTTGTGCTGCTATTACTTCATTATACAATGCACTTATGGATAAAAATGCAGCCACATTTTATTTCCTGTGGATGGTTGTCTTTTGCTAACAAACGTTTATGCAGAAACCTATCTTTTGTTCTTGTGAAGGAATTTGTTCTGAGTGTATTTGATAATGAAGTTGTGGAAATAAAAGCATAAGGTTTATCTAACCAGTCACACATGAAACATCTCTAATTGCAATATTTGTCAGTAATTCCAAGTGAAACAACATCAGTATCAACCATGTGTTTAATAAACCTAAGGAAAATTAAAATACAGAATATAGAATTAACCAGGTTGGAAAAGACCTACGAGACCTTCAAGTCCAACCTATCACCCAACACCATCTAATCAATTAAACCATGGCACCAAGTGCCTCACCCAGTCTTTTTTTAAACACTTCCAGGGATGGTGCCTACACTACCTCCCTGGACAGCCATTCCCATGGCCAATCGCTCTGGGAAGAATTTCTTCCTAAGCATATTTTTCAGTGTTATAAGCAATACACATAATGTGTTGCAAGGGCAACAAGGCTGGTGAGAGGCCTTGAACACAAGCCCTATGAGGAGAGGCTGAGGGAGATGGTATTGTTTAGCCTGGAGAAGAGGAGGCTCAGGGGTGACCTCATTGTACTCTACAACTACCTGAAACGTGGTTGTAGCTGGGAAGGGGTTGGTCTCTTCTCCCAGGCAGCCAGCGCAAGAACAAGGGGACACAGTCTCAAGCTGCACCAGGGGAGGTTTAGACTCGAGGTGAGGAGGAAATTCTTCACCGAGCGAGTCGTTTGTCATTGGAATGGGCTGCCCAGGGAGGTGGTGGAGTCACTGTCCCTGGAGGTGTTCATGAGGAGATTGGACGTGGTACTTGGTGCCATGGTCTAGTCATGGGGTCTGTGTTTATAGGTTGGACTCGATGATCCTCGAGATCTCTTCCAACCTTAGTTATACTGTGATACTGTGAATATACTGACAACATATAGTTTGAATGTTATTTGCATTTCTATACAATATTCTCCACTAGTTAAGCAGATATCTGTCTTGCTCTTTCTTATTTCAGCTTCAATGTTTGTTGTGTCATTCCTATCCAACCTTCTCACCTCACCACTTTTTATAGTCCAGAGTAGACTGTCTTTTAGTTCTATCACTTATTGACAAAAAGATTATGCAAATGCATCTCCAGCCCTATATGAAGCTTCTCCTTCTTCAAAACAATATGACAGATGTGCTTATGGCTCACAGCCATTCCCTGAAGCCAAAGTAGTGATTGTTCCTGCCTGAACTGATTGGCCTTTTACCTCTACTGTTCTTCCACAGTTTTTTTGAAAGAAGTTGGAACCAGGTCTAAGTCACGAAGGCAAATGAGCACCACCAGCAGATGAAGATGAATATCATCGATGAATTTACATCTGTAAGAACACAAGAACTGGAATCAAGGAACAGGGGGTTAGAGAAGTTGTTGACAGAATAAGAGCAGTGGAAGGAAAATGTGTTCATTTACCCTCAATTAATAAAAAAAAAGTATTAATTTTTACTTCCAGTATTTCAATTTTAATGCTGGATTATAATTTGGCTTTTGTTTTGTTTAATTTTAATATAATAATGTATCACTATATATTCATAAATGATTGAATATCTGCTCAAATACCAATACCAAGTCCCTTAAGGAAATTAAATTTGTCAGTATAGTGAATTTACTAAACATATAAAGACTTAAAAAGTAGTGATACAGCACAATGACCATCTTGAATTTGAATTATCGTGGTATCCTGACAGCTAGCTTTGATTTTTACAGAGGCTTAGTGACTTAGTAGCTAACATTCTAAGACTGTGTGTTTATACACTTTGGTCTTTCACCACTGCTAACTGAGGATACCCTCTTGTGGTATTGGAACAGTGGTTTTGGAACACTATACAGAAAGAGTGATTGCACTATGGAATGGGTTGCCCGGGGAGGTGGTGGAGTCACCGTCATTGAAGGTGTTCAGAAGGAAACTTGATGGGGTGCTTGGTGCCTTGGGTTAGCTGTTTGGGTGGGTTGGATTGGTTGATGGGTTGGACACGATGATCTTGAAGGTCTCTTCCAACCTGGTTTGGTTTATTCTAATAAAGGTTTATTCTAATTCTAACATGGTAATACCCTTCATCTATGTTGTAGTCAGCTAAAATCTACCTGTCCTACCTACCTTAGTTAAATATTAGTCTTTTTCCTTTTTGCTAGTACAGTGTTTCACATAGCTTGCCGGGACTTCTGAGGACTAGTACTGCACTGCATGCCTGCTCCACACATGCACTAAAACTATAGTGTGGAAAGTCCTACAATGAGTGAACTTCAGGACTTCCTGTTGAAGCTTAGGTTTTCTTTTTAATATTTTGTGAGTTAGTAAGGACTCCTGCTTAAATACACACTGCAGCTCAGTTGATGATCTCTTGGTTCTCAAGTCAGTTTGTATGAAGTAATTCTGATTATCCAGAATAAAAAATATCAATAATATTTTTTTTTTATATATCCTTAGGTTGTTCTATAGCAGAGAAGCAGCAATAAAATCAGAACATTGAGTAAAAAGGTGGAAAGAAGCCTAATGATCACAAAGCCCAAGAATCTGTGTCCAAAAATAATCCTTTTCCCTCCTTCTTTTTCTTTCTTTTTCTTTCTTTCTTTCATTGTATAGCATTCTGATTCCAACTGTAATCTGAAGAAGCAAGTAAACTCTGTAGCATCTCAGACAGACCAGTCTCCTGAAGCCAGCATAATATCAAATACTGCATCCCAGTGTCAACCAGTGTCTGTTCCTCTACCAGCCCCACCACCTGGTATTGGAGGCACTATTGTTTCTCTTTTTACTTTCAGTGGTACACCCTCTGTAGAAGGATCCACTGCTAAGAAAGTACTTCTGAAAAAAAAGCAAAAACAGCTGAAGATCATACTTTCTCTATTTTGCATCTTTATATTTCACAAATGAGTGAGAAAAACCTTTCCTTAGCCGGTTTAATACACTGCATTTCATCCTAGACAACAGCCTCTGTCAGTAAATATTACCAGTTCTGAGGTCTGTACTGCATTTCACCCTTGTGGATGAAACTCTGTAAGTCATTTTTCAGCTCATGAGTTCCTTCTCCCCAGATCCTTTTCAGTGTGTTGGCACTGTTATTTTTTGCTTTACACAACTGTGGAAATTTTAAGGCAGTTTTAGTTATAGACATGTTTAAAGTCTTATCCTGCCAGAAAGATGCAGTGTCCACATTTTGCTTATTTAATGAAAAAGTAAAATATTATTTGTTTCCATTCACTATTGGTGAACAACTATGTAACTGTAATCCTAGTTTAAATTGTTTTTAACATTAAAGAGAAAATGACATTAAATGAACTCTCCTTTACTTCTTTATGATTGTTGTGGAAGTAAGAATAACAGACAGACAGAGGCAATTTGTTTTCCAAATTCTCTCTGAAAATAAAATTGTTTTTTCTTTTTTCTATTTTTGGCTGGTTATCTATACAGAATTAATTTTCTTTGTTCTGTTTTGTTTTGTGTGATTTTATTCTGGTTGGCTTGCTTTTGCTTTGTTTCTAAAATGCAAGTTAAAGCACTTTATGGCAACCTTTCCTGTCATGTGGATGGAGACTTGTATCACAAAAAAAACCTCAAGTAAATGATCTTAGCTAGTTCTCCATTCTTTCTCTATAATCACAAATCAAGAAGGTAACTTTGGAGGACAGCTTGTCCTAAATATTTCACTCTGAGGATTTATTATCAACAAAACCTGATTGCAACATAGATTTACACTGGAAGCTATGAAGCTGCAATTTTTTCATCCCAACTTTTGGCCAGCCTTTTTTCCCCTCCCTCCTATGTTTTGGATGTAACACATAGTGGCTTTTGGAGGGAATTGAATAATTTGGTGGTCAAATTGCACACCTTGACTTTTGCACACCTTGACTTTTCCCCACCATTTTCCTGCTCTGCAAGACTACAGCCTGAGGAAACAGCAGAAAACACAGCAAAGACAAGAAGGAGAGTGAAAAAAAAAAAAATCATTGTCAGATACACCCCAATCTTAAATCAACCTGATTAAAAAAATTGACTAATTAGCAACTATGCCATAAATTTTTAAGCCAGCCTGATTGAGGGCATCTGAAGAGAGTGTGCAGTCTTACCCTTACCTCTGACTCCAGAATCAGTTCTCACTGGTCTAGGGAAGATGTCCAATTTAAAGCTAACACAACAGAACAGTGATTAGCTTTCAAGCTGCTCAAAATGGTCACCTGAAACCATTTGCTGGCGCAAGAACAAGGAATCCAAAGGGGAAAAAAAACAAACCAAAAAAACCCCCAAACTTTATGTAGCAGCTTGTTTCTCAGGTTCAAGTGACAGTGAAGCATAGCCTAAAGTGTCTCTGCTGGAGTCAAATGAAGTATGCTCCAGAGAACTCTCTATTAACTCTCTCCAGAAGAGTGGAAGCATACAACTCACATAGATTAGATGTAGAACTGTTAAATATGCAATGTGTGGTGAGATGAATTTCAGTCTTTAGCCATTCTTATTGAATTCAGGTGTCACTATCCACGTTTGCAGATGTTAATCTAGTTTTTAATATTAACAATCAGAGATCCGTATGGGATTATTCATGTCCTGAAATTATAAGCAGAAGTTCTGACAGGATTGCATCCCCAGAGACTGATTTGTTTGGAAGGTTGTTTTAAAATAGGGTATAATCTGTAAGCTTCTTAGAAGGATATTATTGATGCCACAATATTCTCAGTGGAACTCACTGGTCCCTTTGCATAAACAAAATGACTCAGTTGCAATGAGCAGTTTGAAATATCAGGGCTTAATCATTATCTGGATACAATCAGATGCCCTTGCACTTTCTTCTCTGTCCTTCAAGAATATATTAAAGCTGCTTTTACTTAGGCAGTTTAATATCAATCTAAGTATTTTTTTTTTATTTTAATGTATTTCTTTGCTTTATTATGTTCTATATCTTCTGTAGAATACTGCAGATGTCATGTTTTCTCAAACTAAAAATTTAGATCCTTGTGGATGATGTGAAATAGTTCACTGATGTCAGAAAATCGTTCAGATTTGGGAATTATAAACAAAACGCTATCAAGGTGTAGTTGTCCTGGATGAGGCATTAACAAGAGAGCTAAATCTGTTTTGAGCCACTGCCCCTCTCTCCTCCCTCTCTGTTGCAGGGTCCGGATTGAGGTCGAGAAGCCTAATAGGCAGGCGCCGTTTAGGCTGCCTTGAGGGGGGTGGAAGCTGAACCCGATCCCCGAGCCACATGTTTCAGAGAGGTGACTACAGGCGTCGGATGCCATGAGAGAAGGTGTGTGCAGTTTACTCACCACATAAACATTTTGAACTGATTGGCAGGATTTGAATGGCTAATGTGCCATTGGGCTGTTCAGTTATCGAAAAAGGAATTTATAGGGGAAGACCTCCTATACCTTTGGCTCATTGCACTCATAGTTTGCATGTTCATTACTCTCTCATCTCTCTCCCCGTTCGTTAATGGGATTCAAGGCGAAAACAAACACCCTACTTGCTCCTTTCTTCAGGGCAATTAGCTTCTTTTGTTTTAATGGCATAGTGTTCAAGTTCAGCCTCCACTAGAGCAGGCTGCACTCATTTCCTCTCAATTTGTGGGTACTGCCCTTTGGACTATAACTACAAATTCAAATACCCCTTAGTTCAGCAAAGGTTTTGGTAGTTTGCAGCTTGGCAGTTCGTGAGTAAAATATGCTATTTTACCCGGTTATTTCTGAGGTTACTTATTTCTGAGGTTCTGAGGTTTCTTAGATAGCTCCGTTGTGAACTCAAGGGGCTCCGTCTATGCCACCCAAGGCAGCATTGCTGTTTAGTTCCTTGTGCATAAAGAGATTCCCGTTTCTTCCTCTGTATTCCAAGTTCTGATTGTTCTAGGCTGCTACTCTACTGTTTATAAGCCTTCTACCATGTGTGAGCAACCTGTCATCAACCAGGCAAAACAACCTGAATAAAATTGGCTCAGGAAAGAAATAGTTTATATTTAATAAATAATACTCTTTTTTTTTTTCATCTTTCCAGCCAATAAATTTATAAAACTACAACAATAGTGTTATTATGATGATTTGTATCCTAAGAGGTCAATACACTAAGAAAATTATTTTTTGCTTGACAGATTTGAGTATCATTCAAATTGTAGTTAGTCTGATGTCTGTTTTTAATTGTGTAAATGGACTTATCAATGTGCTCACTGTGTTGTGAAAAAAAGCTATAAAATTGCAACAGAATTTGTATATGTCGTATACAGTGACTGGCTGGAAGGCAGCCCTGAGGAGAGAGACTTGGGGGTGCTGGTGGACAAAAAGCTCAACATGAGCTCTCAGTGTGCACTTGCAGCCTGCAAAGCCAATCAGATCCTGGGCTGCATCAGGAGAAATGTGGCCAGCAGGTCGAGGGAGGTGATCCTCCCCCTCTACTCAGCTCTGGTGAGACCCCACCTGGAGTACTGTGTCCAGTTCTGGAGCCCCTATTACAAGAGGGATATGGACATGCTGGAACATGTCCAGAGAAAGGGCTACGAGGATTATCAGAGGGCTGGAGCACCTCTCTTGTGAGGACAGACTGAAGGAGTTGGGGCTGTTCAGTCTGGAGAAAAGAAGGCTCTGAGTTGACCTTATTGTGGTGTTCCAGTATCTGAAGGGAGCCTACAAGAAGGCTGGGGAGCGACTTCTTAGGATATCAGGTAGTGATAGGAGTAGGGGGAATGGAATGAAGCTGGAGGTGGGGAGATTCAGGCTAGATGTGAGGAGGAGGTTCTTCCCCATGAGAGTGGTGAATCCCTGGAATGGGTTGTCCAGGGAGGTGGTTGAGGCCCCATCCCTGGAGGTGTTTAAGAGCAGGCTAGATGAGGCTCTGGCCAGCCTGATCTAGTGTGTCTCTGCCCATGGCAGGGGGGTTGGAACTAGATGATCCTTGTGGTCCCTTCCAACCCTGACTGATTCTATGATTCTATGATTCTATAATACTTCATAATACTTCCTGCATATATTTAATATTCTTCCATTACCTACATTTAAAGTGAGGTTGTAGATTAACCAATTAATATTCATGTGAATATTTGAGATGAGTTTAAAAGTATGCTAAATAAATACTTTTATACAGGGTAATATAGCTTGTAAAAATATTTATCATTTTGATAAAAAAAAATATATTAGTTACTGATTTATAAATTTTAATTTTCCATCAGAACATTTTTAATATTTTAAGGATGTGGTGACGTGGTGGTTTGAGCCTTATCTGGGATTTAAGAGCTCAGATGGAGGCAAGACTGAGAATCCCTCCCCCACTTCCCCCCTCCTCTTTCCTGATAGAGAGAAAAAGGGAAGGGGGAAAGAACAGGGAGAGATAAGGCGAGAAATAAAAGGAAAGAAATGGGGATAAGGAAAAAAAGGAGGAGGTAAATCTACCAAGAAATAATTTGGAGTCGGTTTGGAAGTAGAGAGGTAAAATTGTTTAAAGAAAATTATAGATGTAGATAGATACACACATATATATATACATATATATATATATGTAGAATAGAATAGAATAGACCAGGTTGGAAGAGACCTTCAAGATCATCGCGTCCAACCTATCACCCAACACCACCTAATCAGGGTTCACAAGGGAAAGGAACAAGGGTAGATAGGAAGAATATACAAAACCATCACTCCTTTGAAGAAGTGTGGGTGAAGCAGGGAGAAAATACCCAGCCCTACCACATGGCAAAGAACCAGGAAGCCAGCAGCTATTCTCTTAGACCTTTCGTCCCAGCGAAGCAGAAGCAATAGTGCCCACTGTACCCTCCCCTTTATAGTTTTGCTGGACAGGGAGGGAGAGTGGAACAAACTAACTCGGTTTCTCCACCCAGACACTTGCCCACTCATCCCAAATGGATATGGAGAGAATCAGAAGGGCAAAAGCAAGAAAACATCAGATAAAGCAAAAGAAACAAGCAATGTAAAAGCGATCACTCACCACTAGAGGATTGATGTTCAGCCAGTCCTCAAACACATATGTTGGAAAAACTCCCTCTCTTATGTTTCTATGAGAACAAGAAGACACAGCCTCAAGCTGCATCAGGGGAGATTTAGGCTGTTAGGAAGAAGTTCTTCATAGAAAGAGTGATTGCCCATTGGAAGGGGCTGCCCAGGGAGGTGGTGGAGTCATCATCTCTGGAGGTGTTTAGGAAGAGACTGGATAGGGTGCTTGGTGCCATGGTTTAGTTGATTAGATATTGTTGGATGATAGGTTGGACTCGATGATCTCAAAGGTCTCTTCCAACCTGGTCTATTCTATTCTATTCTATTCTATTCTATTCTATTCTATTCTATTCTATTCTATTCTATTCTATTCTATTCTATTCTATTCTATTCTATTCTATTCTATTCTATTCTATTCTATTCTATTCTATTCCGTTCCTTTCCATTCCATTATTGGTAAGGAATGCCCCCTTAGTCAGTTAGTGTCAACTGTTCCAGCTGTGTCCACTCCTATCTCCTCAGCTCACACTCATCTGCAAGAACTGCTCAGCAGCAGCTGAAACATCAGTGTGTTATCAACACTGTTTTATACACCAGTCTAAAGCACAATACCATATGAGGCACAATACAGACAGCTTAGAAGACAGTGATGAGTTGTATATATGCATACATCCCTCAAAATCTACACACATAATTCAAAGTGTTCATGACTGAAATAAGTAATTTTAAAATGATAAAAAAATACCTAGGCTTTCTACCTTTGTAAAGATATAAGACATAAGAACGACATTAATACATTTACTTTAGATATAATGTAGATAAATATGCATTTTTTAGAGGGAAAATTGTATGCTCTCAGAACTGATGTATGGGTTTCACATCCATAAAGTTTAATCAGGACAATCTTTGATATCTATCTCATGAAATACCTGTCCTCCTATGCTTTTTCTCTCCAATGTGTATATAGGCAGCCCACAGCCAGATAAGGTATCTCTTAAGTTATTTTTCATGTTAGCTGAATCCCATTTTCTGTACTCTTAAGGTTTCAAAAGCAACCAAAGGACAAGTCAGGGAGGACAAAAATTTTACTGCTTGCAGCTGGGCCTTGAATTGGAAAAGCTTGTTACTGTGCATTTCAGCCCCTGGGTCAGCCACAAGCACTCCATCTCATCACTGTGGAGATGGTCATTTAGTGCTGTCACTACAAATAATTTCAATTTCTCCAGCATGGGAGATGAGCTCTTCCATGAATGTTTTCTATGTTCAAATGCTTTCAATACCCCTGGTTACAGATGAAAGAATAAATTATAAATACATATATATACATATATAAGGAAGTCCTTCTTCTGGAAGCATAGGTTTTCAAACTATGGCATCGACAACTGGATGTATCACTAGGAATGAAATGGCCAAATTTTCCAGTCCCTGTGAATGGGCAACAGCAGTCTGCTCCTTCTGCTAATCTCAGAAACCCATATATATTCTGTTAACTAAAGCAATTTACTCATCTCTTATGGGACTTGAATGCTCAGCAGTAAACAAATGGCTTATTAGTAATCATGATTTAGTATGATTTTGGCTGAGAAAGTATCATTTAAAACAAAAAAAAAGAAACATGGTTTGGTCTCTGTTTCCTTTAATTAATAGCCATTTGCTATGAATTTCTGTAAAGACTTCATTAGCTTCTCTGCTGAGGTAATTGCTGATTTTAGCAAAGAGTTATATTTACATAGGTAAATCATGAAGCTGGGTGGAAGCATCAAGACAATCTGCACTGGTGAACAATATGAGCAGAATTCACAGGTAGAGGCTAAGTACAGTTGATATGGAAAAGTAGAATAAAAAGAATAAAAAGAAGTAATAACATAACATTTAATTTATCATATGTGAAACATTGGCCCTTCCTACCATTGGGTCAGTGTGCATTGCCATAGTAGTGTGTGATTGCCAGATTTCTTAAAGAGAGCTTTGGGATGGTGACAGTAGAAATCATAACAATTTGGGATTCAGAAGTGAGTCCTCAGGACAGTAAGAGGCTAAGCCATCTCTCTGTCGGCTCCTTTGTTTTGGACTTACCTTGTGCCAAACATAAGCCTGATCAGAAAATCTCTCTGTGCTCAGAACTGGATTAAAGATTTATCTCTTTACATATTATTTTTTAACTTGTTTTAATACTTTTTTTTTCACTGACAGGAAGAGTTCAGTATGAGCAGGCAGGGACTGAAGAAGAAAAGAATATGAAGAGACAGGCAGTGACAGAAGGAGAGAGAAAGAGATGAAAAAACCAATTTTAACAAACATTTTGATTTAATTTATACTGAAAAGGGACAAATAAATTATTCTTTGTGCAGAAGTACAGGAAATGTTACCTGTGTGGGGTATCACAATGGTGGGTATGTCATTTACAGTTACACTGGTTGCATGAAAATGTGTATGACATTTTCTTCTTGCTAGAAGTTTATATTTCTCTCACATCAAAGTGATGAGATTCCCTTTGTATTTTCCTTTTATTTTTATCCCAGTATGAGGCTGCATTAAGCTATGTGGTTCCTTTTGATTTGCTGAAGTGCATTTTGAACTCCTACTTCAAATTGAATTCTGATTTAATGAAATTATTGCTAAATTTGAGCTTTCTTTATTCAGCATTTTTATTAAACTTGCAAGATTACTGAGGATTTGACCAAGGGAAAAATATGCACTTTCACCGCTCAATTTGGATCACTCTAGAGACATATTTCAGCAAAGCCGATAGCTGAAGTGCAGCCAGACTTTGATAGACATTCATATTTCACAGTTCCACTTTATTTTACAAGGAGTCTAGTGGAAGTGAGTGGCATGGCTTTGGTACACAATTATTTATTATTATTTTTTCCTCTGATAAATAATGAATTTCTTTGTCAGTTTTATAAGCCAGGATCCCAGAATAAGATAATTTAGAACTTCATGGAAGTCTGTTCGAGTGAAAATTAAATACTTCTCTTTTTGTCTGTCCTGCAATTCATTGTTTAGGCTGGAGAAGAGGAGGCTCAGAGGAGACATTATTGATGTCTACAACTACCTGAAAGGAGGTTGTAGCCAGGTGGGGGCTGGTCTCTTCTTCCAGGCAACCAACAGCAGAACAAGAGGACACAGTCTCGAGCTGCACCAGGGGAGGACTAGGCCGAATGTTAGGACAAAGTTCTTCACAAAAAGAGTCATTGGCTATTGGAATGGGTTGCCCAGGGAGGTGGTGGAGTCACCATCACTGGAGGTGTTTAGGAAGAGACTTGATGAGGTGCTTGGTGCCATGGTTTAGTTGATTAGATGGTGTTGGATGATAGGTTGGACACAATGATCTCAAAGGTCTATTCTATTCTATTCTATTCTATTCTATTCTATTCTATTCTATTCCATTCCATTCCATTCCATTCCATTCCATTCCATTCTAAAAACAAGAGGATCCCGTTGTCTCAGCAGCTGTCCTTTATACACTTTTAAACTAGAATCACAGTCTCAATCAGCCCTCAGCTTTCTACATAAAACAATTGCAATTTCTTTAATCTTTCTCTATAGTTCCCATTTGATAAGGAGATGAGATTTGTCTTCTTTTATCACAGCATCTAAGTATTCTATAAGTTTGTATAGTTACTCTAATTGCTTCAAGCCTCGTATTTTGCTTTGTTTTGTGCTTTCTTTTTCTATTTATTTAAAATTGTTTTTCAGCTCTGAAATAAGACAAAATGAGACTGCTAAAAGGTTCAGTTTCCATCCTGAAGATGCAGATCAGAGTATATAAGGCTTATTTATCATGTGATAAAGGACAATAATTTCTAAGGGCAACTGATCTTTTTAAGGAAGAGACATTTGGAGGTCATAAGTAATTCCCAGGTTTTGTTTTATAGATTTATTATTGTTAAGGAAAGAGAAAATTATTTTCTTGCCTTGTTTGTTTGCAGTCATTTCCTTAATGTACTTCCAACTGAGACTTACTTTTTTGATTTTCTTCGGTTTTTTTCAGGCTCAGTTTGATTCTTCCATATCTCCATTTTAGATTCTCACATTTTATTTCTTTTTAATGCAATATTCCTTCAACTTTTATATTGAGTTTACTCTTATCATTTTCAGCCCATTTTTCCAACTGATCATTATCACTCTAAGTTCTAATTCTATTCTTCATATATTTTATAATCCTGCCAAGGCTGGTGACAGCTTGTATTTTTTTTTCCCAAGACAGATTCATTGCATATGCTGTGTAATGCAGTGCAGGATAGACATACTTCTATTGGTTTTGAGTAAATTATGTCCAAAATCAGAACAGGTGTATCTATAAAATAAGTAATGAACACTGGAGAGGCTTCATTCCTGAGAATGCCTTTTGATCGTATTGCATCAGTTTAATTATCTCTAACAAAGCACTGCATTGTGGAGTGGAGGTATGCTCTTGCAGACATCACTTGAAATACTTTTCCAGTTTGAAAAGATAACTACTTATGAAGAGGCTTTAAAAGTATTTATTTATTTATTTGTTATTTCCTACTGGCTGTGCATCCACTTTACAGTCATTATATCTAGAACCATTTCTCTGATTTGCTTGTAAATTTGCATGAACAGCTTTCACTAAATAAAGATTCCAGTGGATTTTTATCATCTATCCTATCCTCCTTACCACTCAAGTGATTGAATTGAGATGGCTCAACATAATTTGCTGTTGACAAGGCTGTCCAGAGAAGGGCAACAAAGCTGGGGAGGGGTTGGAGCACAAGCAATGTGAGGAGAGGCTGAGGGATCTGGGGTTGATTAGCCTGGAGAAGAGGAGGTTCAGGGGAGACCTTCTTGCTGTCTACAACTACCTTAAGGGAGACTGTAGACAGATGGGGGTTGGTCTCTTCTCTCAGGCAACCAGCACCAAAACAAGAGGACACAGTCTCAAGCTGCACCAGGGGAGGTTTAGGATGTTAGGAAGAAGTTCTATACAGAGGGTGTGATTGCCCATTGGAATGTGCTGCGAAGGGAGGTGGTGGAGTCACCATCACTGGAGGTGTTTAGGAAGAGACTGGATGGGGTGATTGGTGCCATGGTTTAATTGATTAGATGGTGTTGGATGATAGGTTGGACTTGATGACCTCAAAGGTCTCTTCCAACCTGTTCTGTTCTGTTCTATTCTATTCTATTCTATTCTATTCTATTCTATTCTATTCTATTCTATTCTATTCTATTCTATTCTATTCTATTCTATTCTATTCTATTCCATTCCATTCCATTCCATTCCATTCCATTCCACTCTACTCTACTCTACTCTATTTCATGATTGTTATCTCATTATTGTATGCTTTGTACTTACACACTTTGTTTAATAATTAGCTAGCAGCATCTTAGTGTTGCTTTTGTGCTCATTACCATAGATTTTCACAGAATACTCTTTTGTGCTTTATTTAGAGATGATTTACCTGAGAAGTATAATTCATTTGTTCTCTAATACCTAAGCCAAACCTCCTCAGTTCTCAAAGATTTTAACTAGCAGATGAGTCCTGTAATTTCCCTAGATTAACTTTCTTCAAGCCCTACAGTACTAACTATATTTAAATTTAGCTAAGTACTTTTAAAACTTTTTCTCTTTCACTTCTTGCCTATGTCCGTACCTAGATGTTGTTAATTTTAGTTGTGTTGAGCCTCTGATGACAGTCAATCTTTTTCACAAAGTCAGGTTAAATAAAAAAAGATTAAAAGGGAGGAAAGAATTTTGATCTCTTACATATTATCATAGTATCATAGTATCATAGTATCAGTCAGGGTTGGAAGGGACCACAAGGATCATCTAGTTCCAACCCCCCTGCCATGCCCAGGGACACCCCACACTACATTAGGCTGGACAGAGTCTCATCCAGCCTGGTCTTAAACACCCCCAGGGATGGGGCCTCGAGCACCATCCTGGACAACCCATTCCAGGGTTTCACCACTCTCATGGTGAAGAACCTCCTCCTCACATCTAGCCTGAATCTCCCCACCTCCAGCTTCATTCCATTCCCCCTAGTCCTATCACTACCTGAGATCCTGAGAAGTCCCTCCCCAGCCTTCCTGTAGGCCCCTTTCAGATACTGGAAGGCCACAATTAGGTCACCTCGGAGCCTTCTCTTCTGCAGACTGAACAGCCCCAACTCCTTCAGTCTGTCCTCATAGGAGAGGTGCTCCAGCCCTCTGATCATGCTTGTGGCCCTTCTCTGGTCACGCTCCAGCACCTCCACATCCCTCTTGTAATAGGGGCTCCAGAACTGGACACAGTACTTCAGGTGGGGTCTCATCAGGGCTGAGTAGAGGGAGAGGATCACCTCCCTTGATCTGCTAGCCACACTTCTCCTGATGCAGCCCAGGATCTGATTGGCTTTGCGGGCTGCAAGTGCACACTGAGAGCTCATGTTGAGCTTTTTGTCTGCTATAATTCAATCTGCACTAGTTTTAGGATGCTGCATAAAGATTCAATATGATTCATAGCATCATGTGAAAAATCTCTTTTCTTCATAGAAAGAGTGATTGGCCATTGGAATGGGCTGCCCAAGGAGGTGTTTGAGTCACCATCATTGGAGGTAGTTAGGAAGAGACTGGATGGGGCACTTTGTACCAATGTTTAGTTGATTAGATAGCATTGGATGATCTCAGAGGTCTTTTCCAACTTTGTTAATTCTATTCTATTCTATTCTATTCTATTCTTAATCCTGTCAAGTACAGAAATAGTTACTCTATTTTTAAAGTTGGGAATATTTTTATTTTTTATTTATTTTGTTAATTCAGTGAAAATCTTTGCAGCTACTCCTGCAGAGTTTTGAACCAGACTTTAGGACAAGGCACTGAACCAGTCTTCTAAGTACATAATATAGATCAAAATTACAGCTTTCAACCTACTTCCAACCTTGGAAGCATCAGTTATTGCTTATTTATAATTTTTCCATGGCTACATTCATTGAATCTCCCAACAAACTTTTCTTTGTCACCTCCTCTCCTTTACACACTCATTTTCTAATCTGAAAAATGGAGCTATGGGAAATAGCAGTGACAGGAATGAAAACCAAACATGCAGTCTCTAGACTGTGACAGAGCATCAGGTTGCTACTGAGTGAATGTCACACAAGGAAGTCAGTTGCCACATGATGGTGACATGATAGAAGCCCCTGCCCATTCTGAGAAACAGGAATACAGGGATAATGCAACTTTTGCAAAGTGTGTCAGATTCTAATCCCATCAGCAGTGCCCTCTAAGAATTCAGTATAAATCTGAGGGATCACAAAGATTAAACTCTTTTCTGCAATGTTCAATGTAATGGTAGACCTTTAGATTACTGTTAGGTAGAATTCTCTTGTAATGAACAAGGATTACAGGAAAAGGTGTACACTATTTAGTTGACTAGATAGTGTTGGCTGATTGGTTGGACTCCAAGGTCTTTTCCAACTCGGTGCCATGCTTTAGTAGTCATGAGGTCTTGGGTGACAGGTTGGACTTCATGATATTTGAGGTCTTTTCCAACCTTACTGATTTTATGATTCTATTCTGTTCTAGTCTAGTCTAGTCTAGTCTAGTCTATTCTGTTCTATTCTACTCTATATGATTGCAGGTGTTCTGAATCTTTGTGTAAAACATTTGTAACAGGCATTTTTTTTAAATAAGAAAAAGAAAAGCAGTAGAAGAAAATTGAATTGTTCATTAAAAAAAAAAAAAAACAAAAAAACAACACAAAAAAAACCCACACAAAACCAAAGCTCAGGCTGCATTGAGAAGGACATGAAACCAACCTGTCCAACCTGTCACCACAGACCTCATGACTAGACCATGGCACCAAGTGCCACGTCCAATCCCCTCTTGAATACCTCCAGGGATGGTGACCCCACCACCTCCCTGGGCAGCACATTCCAACAGCTAACAACTCTCTCTGTGAAGTGCTTTCGCCTCACATCAAGCCTGAACTTTCTGTGGTGCAGCTTGAGACTGTGTCCTCTTGTTCTCAACTCAACATCTTTCCTAAACTGAGGGGCTCAGAACTGGACACATTACTCAAGGTGTGGCCCAAGCAGTGCTGAGTACAGGGGCACAATGACCTCCCTGCTCAATAAATAGAGTAGAATAGAATTAATCAAGTTGGAAAAGACCTTTGAGATCATCAAGTCCAACCAACACCATCTTATCAACTGAACCATGGCACCAAGCCCATACTAAATATATGGCCGCAGTTATACCTATTTTATTGTTTAGTAAAGGGTGACAAAGATAACTAAGGGATTTATCATAGAAGGAGAAGATGAGAGAGAGTTCAGTGTGAAGAGGAGAAGGCATAGAAGGATCATATCAACAAGAATGAATAGTTAAGGGGAGAATCTAAAGAAGATGGAGACCTGCCACAGTTTACACTATTGTGATTTTTCCTTTTTTTTGATCAGCTGAGAAGACACAGTGGAGAACAATACATGGGATGTGGCAGTTTTGGGGTATGCCTTTAAAAGTTAGGTGCAGATTTTGAGCAGAGAAAGGGGAGAAATATAAACAATTCACAGTTGGGTGTAGAAAGGAAAACAAAAGATTGTTCTAAAATTAATTTCATCGGACAGATGTGTGAGATGTACCCCTAGCAATCTCACACATCCCACTTCATTCCTTTCTTTCTTCTCTGGCTGCTGCTTCTGCTCTGCTTTGGCTGAGAGGATCTTATCGCTATTGGCTTTGCAGATAAGGAGGCTAATGCTTTGAACTAACAGTACTCCTAACGTCTTTCTCTTTTCTCCTAATTATAGAGGAAAGGGGGAGGGGGGAGGAGAGTGAAGCAGTTTCCTCCCTCCTTCTGGGATACCAGAAGGTGTTCAGGGGGGTTTCTGTGCTGTTTTCTGATTGTAAATACCTGCATAATATTGTAAATACTGAATATTTATACATATTCATTGCATTCCATTGTAGAGTGTAGTTATTACTTGCAAACATAGCTTCCATTTGCTTTTTTGGATTCCAGCTCATACTGGAGCTCCATCATGCCTGGTACTGCTGTACTCATAAGTGGAGTTACTTCATTCAGAGCATGGAAGTCAATTGTCAGACGCCAGTCTCCATTCTGCATTCGCATAGGCCACACTGGACTGTTGAAAGGTGAATGAGTTTTGTTGACGACTTTCTGACTTTCCAACTGGTGAATCAGATTCTGAATGGATAACAAAGAGCCACAGTTGGTTCTGTATTGTCTGTGATGCACAGTCTGAGAAGCAACCGGCAACTTTATGTCCTCTATCTCATGTTCTCCCACAACTGCAGATTCATCAGAAAGCTCAGGTCTAATAGACAGCTTCAATATATAATGTAGCATTTAAATAGGGACAACTATTCAGATACACTGGATTATAATTAAGCATATGTCTACTATGTCTACAGTTTATAATAAGTGAAATATGTAAGTTGTGTAAGCTTACAATTACTATACAACTTGTTTTGTATATATCCATGTAGATGGCTCTTCTTACTGAAGGCTCTTGATTGCAATGGACTGATCTTGCTATGGGCAAAATAAAAATGTTGTTTCTTTCTCCTTCACTCTTACTATTACAGCTAATCTGATATATGGCAGTAGGTCACCAGTCAAAGGCTATATTACTGCAGGCAATGAAGACAATACCTGACATCACTGTCCAAGCCTCACTGAGCTTGTTGTGCCATGTGTACAATTTTGAAAGGAAAGGGATATTTTGCATGAGAATCTTATGACAACATAGAGATCTTTATAAGTCTGGTTATCTTATAAAGAGATAAACCACAGAGAACAACTTGTAAGGAGGCCCAGAAGACAAAGACATGGATCTCTAAGTCTGGTTGAGAGAATGGAAATGAATGGTCTTGAAAGAACATTCTCTTTCAGTCTGTTCACTAAACAAGAACCTACATATTCTAGATTAGTAATTCAGAATATCAATCTGATATGAAATAAACTATTTTCTGGATTCTTATCTTTTGAATTGTATGTTATCTGCATGTATTTACTGGACACATGAACATGCCTATGAAAAGAACAAGATGACAAATCAAATTGAATATCACCAGAAAAATTAACATTTCAAGTAGCCAAGCTTGGCCTGTTTCCTCCCAAAGCAGACTTCAATAATCATAGAATCACAGAATGTTAGTGGTTGGAAGGGACCTCCATAGATGATTGAATCCAACCCTTCTGCCAAAAGCAGGATCACCTAGGGTAGGCCACACAGGAATGCATTCAAGTGGGTCACCAGCTTTGTTCTGACCAATGTAAACAGTGGTCCCTTTTACTACAGTGTAAGTAGAGCTGCAAATCAGGTCAAAAAACAAAACTGGTTAATAGTCTTTTGATTTGAAAACAATGGGTTAACTTTTTTTCTATTCATATATTGGGTTTTGAAAGTTTCCAGAGAAGGAGACTCCAAAACCTCTCTGAGCAGCCTGTTCCAGCGCTTGATCCCTCTCACAGTAAAGAAGTTTCTCCTCATGTTGAAGTGAATCCTATGTTGAGGCGAATCCTATGTTGAGGCTTGTATCCATTACATAGAGGACCCTCAACACCCTTCAGAAGTGAGTCCCTGATGACAAGCACCCATCTTTTTCTCTTAACTGTGGATGTTTTGATAGTAGGCTTGCTCCCTCCTTGTCTCTCTGAATGATGTAAGCTAGACAAGCTCTCATAGCTGCTGTTAGTTGGTTTCCCTTGCAGAACATTGTTTTTGGTGAAAACAGGTTCATCAAGAACAGAAAATCTATTTTTCAGGGGCACCTGGGAGGGGGGCATTCAGTGGCTATTGGGATGCCATGCCTGCCACTGATCTTCAGCTTCTGAGTCATCCTGTTTGGGAAGCTGGTAAGAGAGTAGGGAGCCCTCACTGTCCTGAATTCGTCATGGTTGTGGAGACTGTTTGAGGGACAGCGGAGCCTTACTCCACCAGTCCAACTCCCTGTTGCACTCCCTAATAGACCTCTGCTTTTGGAGTCTGCTCTTATTTGAATCCTGGAGGGAAAAAAACCAACTATTTAGATAGCAAAGAGCTAATGGCTGGCATGGATAACCTGATGCACTGCAGTGACCTAATCAACATGTGTACAGGGATTTCTTTTTCTCCTTATGAAACCAAGTAGTTGCCTCTCTAAGTATATTTGGATAAAAAATATTTCAGCTGAAGGCACAAAGATGAGTTTACCTGTTGATTTGATTTGTGGCAGGTACAAAGCAATGCAACTTCTTGAATTTACATTAAAATCTTGAAAATAAGTATATCAACTCAACTCTTCGTGGTAGTTTAGGCTGGGTACCTTCTGCTGCTACCACACAAGATACACCTTTGGTGCCCCAGGTATCCAGCCCAGTGGGTGGACACAGGAAGTTACATGTTTCATTCCCATAATGTCCTGCTCCCTATAAAACCATCTGCATAGTCCGACACTTCCTCTTCCCTTGCTGCCCTCGTGGGAGATGCTCCCTGTCTGATAATGGAGGGGGAGTTATCCCAAAGGGTTTTAGGCCTGGCTAGGCTTAATGCCAAGAGAAAAGGGGAAAGGCAATCAGATGTAGCCAGCTGAGATTAACCTAACAGTGGAGAGGCGGAAGAAAGAGCCCTGGGGGTTTTGGGTGTACCCTCAGGTGGGGAGAAGGGAGTGTTGGGATGCTTCTGGGTATGCTTAGGGATCTCCTTCTGTGCTTGTGGTTCTCTGTAAAATATTCACTGCTTTTCCATTTAAACTTTCCACCACTTCTGCAATCCAGTTGTGTGAGTCTCGTTCTTTTTGCCCTGGTAGGAGGTAACCAACCCACCACACTCTTCAATTTATAAAACTTCACATTAGTTTTTTAACAACAGATAAAGTTACCATGCTAAAGTGCATGACCTGAACTAACATTTGCAACTAAATTTTAATTCATATTTCTTTCAGATATTTGCCTCCAAGCCTACACTTTCTGTATTTCCAGAGATTATGCTGTACATTCTCATGTACATTAATCATGGTCATGAATACCTATTAATATTTTCTTAATTAGAATTCTGAAGGTTTCTTTAATGTTATGAGTTGGTAAGAAAGAAAGTAATTCAAGCTTTCTATAAAATCCCTTAAGCATAAACCTTAGTTATGACTTCTCACCCATGCTTCTTCATTTTAGTTCCACTGTGCTTCACCATACATAAGTGCAGAAACTCTTTATATTTCAGCTTAGAGGAACTAAAAAGCCTCTCATTTACCTTTCAGATTCCCTGGATAAGTGTGTATCCCCAGTTGCTTGTCTTTGTTTCTCTTACAGTGACTCATCTTGAAAGAGGTCAACTGCTCATTTGAAATCTGTTCTTTTGAATAGTTTTTCTGACTTCTAGCAATCACTAATAGTAATTGAGAAAACATCAGGCTATGTTTTTCTGTTTTTCTTAGATGAATCAGTTGGGGTTTTTTTTTTTTAGCTTGCCTAAGAAGCTAAAACATATGTGATTCTATAAATCCTTGACCTTGTGTTTGGGTTGTACATAAGCTGCACTTGCACGTGTAAGAACTGCTGGATAGAATTTCACAGAGTAAAGCAACGTGTTTGACATATATCTCTGTGTAAGTCTAAGGCATGCATCTCCAAATCTACATACATGTGGAGAATGCAAAAGCCCATTGGCTTTCCCTACAGTAGTTTTCCTCAAACCTTTGAGACTGAAGCCTTCATAATTACCCTTATGGGCCGTCACCATTTGAGCTGCAGCATGAAATCGTGAAAGATGTTCCAAACTTATTAACAGTCTAATTGTAATTGTATGTATTTGAATTTTAAATATGCTTATTGATCTGAATCATGAGTTTTATTAGGGCCAGACTGGAACATTTAATTGCAGTAAATAGAGGCTGTCCCTGTCATGTTTACAAAAAAGTCCTTTAATCTAAGCAGGCAGCAGCTGTTTTCACTGCTGCTGGATACAACCTTTTCTGCACCATTAATTATCAAGCCTATAGGAGCCAATCACTGGTTGATGATGAGCTCCCTTTTCATCTCTCCACCCTGAAAAGCTATTGGAGCAAACCTTTCACCAAAACTGTGAAGAATAGCAGCTTCAGTTCAAGGAACAATTTGAACCAGTTAAATTCAAATTATATGGACCAAATTTATGTACTAAAAGACAAACTCAAAAATGGTGGTAGATGGAATCTGATACTTTTATTAATAATGATTATTTTTAATTTGCCTAAAGCATTTCTATTTCATAAAGACAACAGTGTCTTTGAATCTCTGTGTTAGGTGGATACAATATTACATAAGGGCAACAAAGCTGGTAGAGGGGTTTGGAGCACAAGCCCTATAAGGAGAGGCTGAGGGAGCTGGAGTTACCTAGCCTAGAGAAGAGGAGGCTCAGGGGAGACCTTATTGCTCTCTGCAACTACCTGAAGGGAGGTTGTAGCCAGGTGGGAGTTGATCTCTTCTCCCAGGCAGCCAGCACCAGAACAAGAGGACACAGTCTCAAGCTGCACCAAGGGAGGTTCATGCTGGATGTTAGGAAGAAGTTCTTCACAGAAAGCGTGATTGGCCATTGGAATGTGCTGCCCAGGGAGGTGGCGGAGTCACCATCACTGGAGGTGTTTGGGAAGAGACTGGATGGGGTGCTTGGTGCCATGGTTTAGTTGATTAGATGGTGTTGGATGATAGGTTGGACTTCATGATCTCAAAGGTCTTTTCCAATCTCGTTAATTCTATTCTAGTCTAGTCTAGTCGTGGCACTTAGTGCCATGGTCTAGTCATGAGGTCTGTGGTTACAGGTTGGACTCGATGACCCTCGAGGTCTCTTCCAACCTTTGCGATACTGTGATACTGTGATAGTCTATTCTATTCTAGTCTAGTCTAGTCTAGTCTAGTCTAGTCTAGTCTAGTCTAGTCTAGTGTAGTCTAGTCTAGTCTAGTCTATTCTGGTCTATTCTATTCTATAAAAGTGTGAATCTTATGTAAACTTTAATACAGAAGTATTTGTGATTTTAATAGGATTATATTTCTTATACCAGTTGGAGTTAACATAAACCAGCACAGGACTTTTTTTTTTCTTTCTTGCTGATAGACATTGTTTGATTGAGGCAACATCACCATATCAGAGCTCATCACATACAAAGAGTTTAAAAAATAATGTTAAAAAAGCTGAGGGAAGAAAAAAACCCAAACCAACCAACTAATAAAAAAAAAAAATATAATGAAACTTAGAAAATATAATGAAAAATGGACATTAAATAAAAATTATCAGGGGATTTACTTATCTGTTTGTCCACTAATCTGAATAAATATCTGAATAAATATCTGAATAAATATATAATCTGAATAAATATCTGAATAAAATCTGAATAAATATCTGAATAAATATATAATCTGAATAAATATATTTATCTATTTATCTGGAAATTCAGATTGCTGTGTTATTATTCAGTACTGGAAAGGAATCATGGAGTCAGAGAATTGTTAGGATTGTAAGGGACCTCAAGGATCATCTAGTTCCAACCCCCCTGCCATGGGCAGGGATACTTCACGCTAGATCAGGTTGCCCAGAGCCACATCCAGCCTGGCCTTAAAAACCTACAGGGATGAAGAACTTCTTCCTAACATTCAGTCTGAACCTACCCATTTCTATTTTTGTTCCGTTCCCCCTAGTCCTATCATTACCTAAAACCCTCAGAAGTCCCTCACCAGCTTTCTTGTAGGCCCCCTTTGGATACTTGGAAGGCCACAATAAGGTTTCCTTGGAGCCTTCTCTTCTCCAGACTGAATAGCCCCAACTCTCTTAGTCTGTCTTCATAGGAGAGGTGCTCCAGCCCTCTAATGATCCTTGTGGCCCTTCTCTGGACATGTTCCAGCACAACCATATCCTTCCTGTAATAGGGGCTCCAGAACTGGATGCAGTACTCCAGGTGGGGTCTCACCAGAGTGGAGTGGAGGAGGAAAATCACCTGCCTCGACCTTCTGGCTGAGCTTCTCTTGATGCAGCCCAGGATGTGATTGGCTTTCTGGACTGCAAATGCACACTGGTGACTCATGTTGAGCTTCTCATCCACCAGCACCCACAAGTCCTTTTCTTCAGGGCTGCTCTCAAGTCAATCACTTCCCAGCATATATTGGTGCTTGGGATGACCCTGACCCAGATGCAGGACTTGCACTTGGTCTTGTTGAACCTCATGAGGTTGTCATGGGCCCACTTCTCCAGCCTGTCAAGATCCCTCTGGATGGATCCCTTCCTCCAGCATGTCTGCTGCACCACACAGCTTGGTGTTGTCAGCAAACCTGCTGAGGGTGCACTCAATGCCACTGTCTATGTTGTCAACAAAGATGGTAAACAAGACAGGTCCCATTACTGATCCCTGAGGGACTCCACTTGTCACTGGCCTCTACTTGGACATGGACCCATTGACAGCCAGTCTTTGGGTGTGACCATCAAGCCAGTCCTTTATCCGCTGAATGTTCTATCCATCAAACCCATACTGCACCAGCTTGGAGACCAGAATGTGGTGCGGGACAGTGTTGAAGGCTTTGCTCAGCTCCAGGTAAATGACGTCAGTGGCTTGGCCTTCATCTATTAATGTGACCTTGTCCTAGGAGGCCACCAGGTTTGTCGGGTAGGATTTGCCCTTGGTGAAGCCAAGATGCTTGTGTCAAATCACTTCCTCATTATTCTTTTGTCTCAGCAGTACCTCCAGGAGGAACTGCTCCATGATCTTACCCAGCACAGAGGTGAGACTGACTAGCCTGTAGTTCCTTGGGTTATCCCTCTTTCCCTTCTTTAAAATGGAAGTTATGCTTCCCCTTTTCCCCTTTAGTGAAGAGGTGATTGGGAGCAGTCAGCATGGCTTTGCCAAGGGCAAATCCTGCCTGACCAACCTGGTGGCCTTCTAGGAGCAGGTGACAAAATTAATAGATGAGGGGCAAGCAACTGATGTCATTTATCTGGACCTGAGCAAGGCCTTCGACACTGTCCCGCACCACATCCTGGTCTCCAAACTGGTGACACATGGGTTTGATGGGTGGACCACTAGATGGATAAGGAACTGGCTTGATGGCTGCACCCAAAGAGTGGCTGTCAATGGCTCCATGTCCCAGTGGAGGCCAGTGACAAGTGGAGTCCCGCAGGGATCAGTCCTGGGACCTGTCTTGTTCAACATCTTTGTGGGTGCCATGGACAGTGGCATTGAGTGCACCCTCAGCAAGTTTGCTGATGACACCAAGCTGTGTGGTGCAGCAGACATGCTGGAGGAAGGGATCCATCCAGAGGGACCTTGACAGGCTGGAGAGGTGGGCACAAGCCAACCTCATGAAGTTCAATAAGAGCAAGTGCAGGGTCCTGCATCTGGGTCGAGGCAATCCCAGGCACAAATCCAGGCTGGGCAGTGACTGGTTAGAAAGCAGCCCTGAGGAGAGAGACATGGGAGTGCTCGTGGACAAAAAGCTCAACATGAGCTCTCAGTGTGCACTTGCAGCCCGCAAAGCCAATCAGATCCTGGGCTGCATCAGGAGAAGTGTGGCCAGCAGGTCGAGGGAGGTGATCCTCCCCCTCTACTCAGCCCTGGTGAGACCCCACCTGGAGTACTGTCTCCAGTTCTGGAGCCCCTATTACAAGAGGGATGTGGAGGTGCTGGAGCATGTCCAGAGAAGGGCCACAAGGATGATCAGAGGGCTGGAGCACCTCTCCTATGAGGACAGACTGAAGGAGTTGGGGCTGTTCAGTCTGGAGAAGAGAAGGCTCCAAGGTGACCTAATTGTGGCCTTCCAGTATCTGAAGGGGGCCTACAGGAAGGCTGGGGAAGGACTTCTCAGCATCTCAGGGAGTGATAGGACTAGGGGGAATGGAATGAAGGTGGAGGTGGGGAGATTCAGGCTAGATGTGAGGAGGAGGTTCTTCCCCATGAGAGTGGTGAAGCCCTGGAATGGGTTGTCCAGGGAGGTGGTTGAGGCCCCGTCCCTGGAGGTGTTTAAGAGCAGGCTGGATGAGGCTCTGGCCAGCCTGATCTAGTGTGGGGGGTCCCTGGGCATGGCAGGGGGGTTGGAACTAGATGATCCTTGTGGTCTCTTCCAACCCTGAATGATACTATGATACTATGATACTATGATTTTCCAGTCAGTGGGGACCTCTCTGAACTGCCATGACTTTTGGAATATGATGGAGAGCAGTTCAGCAACCTCATCTGCCAGTTTCCTCAGCAACCCTGAATGTATCTCATCGGGTCCCATGGACTTGAACAGTATCAGATTCTACAGATGGTCATGAACCTGATCTTCACTCACCAAGGGCAGTTCCTTCTTCCAGTCCCTGCCATTATCTTCCATTATTCTGAGAGTGCAGCTGGAGCCCTTGCCAGTGAAGACTGAGGTAAAGAAGTCATTGAGAACCTCAGCCTTCTTCATGTCACTTGTCACCAGTTCACCTGTTTCCTTTCTGAGGGGGCCCACACCTTCTCTAGTCTTCTTTTTACCATTAATATACCTATAGAAATTTTTACTGTTCCTCTTGATGTCCCCGGCTAGATTTAATTCTAACTGAGCTTCAGCTTTTCTAACTAGTTCTGCTGCTCGGGCAGCTTCCTTATATGCCCCCCATTACAGCAGTCCTCTCATCCACTCCTTATAGAGTTTCTTTTTGTGTGACAGTGTGTCCAGGATCTCCTTGCTCATCCAGGCAGGTCTCCTAGCATTCATTCATGCTTTCCTCTTTGTGGGTATGCTTTGCTCCTGGGCATGGAGAAAGCGATCCTTGAACACTCACCAGCAGTCCTGGGCCCTCTTCCCTGTAGGGCTTTGTCCCATGATACTTTGGCCAGCAGATCCCTGAAGTGATAAAACTCTGCATGCCTAAAATCCAGGGATGCAAGCTTGGAATATGTCCTCCTAGTTGTCCTGAGGATCTTAAATTCTATTTCTTCATGGTCACTGCAGCCAGTGCTGTCCCTGAGCTTCACATTGGTCACCAGCCCTTCCCTATTGGTGAGAACAAGGTCCAGCATACCACCTTTTCTCTTTGGTTCCTCTACCATTTGGATGAGGCAGTTGTCATCTATGCATTCCAGGAACATCCTAGAATGCTGGTACCTAACTGTGTGACAATAAAAAAAGGGACACTAAAAAAAAGAAGAAAGGGGGGGAAGGAAAAGTCTTCAGTGTGGTCATATAAGTAGTAGATAAAGATGTATTTTTCTTTCAGAGTGCATTGAATTAATATTTAAATTGCCTTTCTCTGAAAGGGGATGTCTACTGAGTACAACACAGTTGCTTGCACTAGTTGCTTTAAAGCCATACCAAAAAGGAATTATATTCAAATGTTAATCTCTTCTCACAGTTAGACTACATGCCATCATAATTACTGTTAAGTATTTTAAATCTTACATAATAGATTGCTATAATCGGATGGAAGGCAGGAGGATAAGAAGGCAGGAAAGAAGGAAGGCAGGCAAGGAGGAAACAAGTGACAGAAGATGCAATGGAAGAATGAACCTGTACGTAAATTAATGTAAATAGCTAATGATCTGTAAAGCTTCTTAGTTATCTACAGTGATCAGATTTTCATTTTCTCATAAAGGGAAATCTGTATTAGTATAATGCTACTTCTGACAGGCATCTTATGGTTGGACATAAAGACAATATGTGAGATTCAGTAGTTAGTGTCAGAATAGAATAGAATAGAATAGAATAGAATAGAATAGAATAGAATAGAATAGAATAGAATTAACCAGGTTGGAAGAGATCTTCAAGATCACCGTGTCCAACCCATCATCCAACACCATCTAATCAACTAAACCATGGCACCAATCACCCCATCAAGTCTCCTCCTAAACGCCTCCAGGGATGGTGACTCCACCACCTCCCTAGGCAGCCCATTCCAATGACCCATCACTCTCTCTATGAAGAACTTCTTCCTAACATCCAGCCTAAACCTCCCCTGGTGCAGCCTGAGACTGTGTCCTCTTGTTCTGGTGCTGGATGCCTGGGAGAAGAGACCAACATCCACCTGTCTACTACCTCCCTTCAGGTAGTTATAGACGGCAATAAGGTCTCCCCTGAGCCACCTCTTCTCCAGGCTAAGCAACCCCAGCTCCCTCAGCCTCCCCTCATAGGGCTTGTGTTCCAAACCCCTCACCAGTTTGTTGTCCTTCTCTGGACACATTCCAGCAAGTCAACATCTTTCCTAAACTGAGGGGCCCAGAACTGGATAAATGTAAATCTCAGTCCAAACTCCTGGCCAGATTCAGCTGTTAGCTTCTTAATATAAATCTTAGTTCCGACTCCTAGCCACCATAGTATTCCGGGTATATTAAAAGCACGACCAAGAAGAAAAATAAGTCCAAACCACATAAATAATAACCTCTTCCCTAGAGAAAAAAAAAAAAAAAAAAAAAAAAAAAAAAAAAAAAAAACACAAAGCAGAAGAACAAAAATAAAACCAAAGCCCCCAGAAACAGTTTGAGATCAGAAAATGGTTGACATTGTCACTGCAGAGAGTTTAAGTTTCTAATAAAAGCTTGATTAAATTCAAGACAAGGGGTTGATTAGTAATCAGATGGTGTCAAGATAGTCCAGATTATTTCTGCCTTATTTTAAGCTCTTTTATAAGTTGTTGAAGAATTTAAATTGCATCCTTTAGGTTCCCTCAAGATAGGAAAAAATTTCCCTGCCAACAAAATTTCCTTATTTCCCTTGGAGAACATCCACTACTGTGTGCTCCTACCTCTATTCCCTGTTAGGTAAGTCTAACAGTATCTAGATTGTAGGGTAACAAAAGAGCTGTGAAGCAAACTTCCTTGTGATTAAGTGGTACATGATGTCTTGCACCGTGGTGCTGAGAAGCAGTAGCATTTGTATTTAGAAGAAAATTGAGCCAGTCAAAATCGAATCATGAAGTCAGGTAACATATTAACAATATTTAGTTACAGAATCCCTAGTTCTTTGTCATTTACTAGTGAGGCTAAATAACTGTACTTTACATTCAACTCATTCTAAAAGACAGCTCTTCTGACTGAGATACTTCACTACTGAAGAAAAAGAATGTCAGAACTCATGGGGCTAAGCGATAAAATGAAAGAAAACCATATACTTGAAAGACAGCAAGGAAACTTTACTCAGAAAAAAATTAAAATGTCTGTATGACAATACTGAAGGAAGTGTACAAAAAGGCAGAGTATGTGCTGGGTGGAGTGATAAAATGCTCATAGAATTATCATAGAATTATAGAATCAGTAAGGTTGGAAAAGAACTCAAAGATCATCAAGTCCAACCTGTCACCCAAGACCTCATGACTTCTAGACCATGGCACAAAGTGTTACGTCCAATCTCCTCTTGGACACCTCCAGGGATGGTGACTCCACCACCTCCCTGGGCAGCCCATTCCAATGGCTAATAACTCTTTCTATGAAGAACTTTCTCCTCACCTCAAGCCTAAACTTCCCCTGGTGCAGCTTGAGACTGTGTCCTCTTGTTCTGGTGCTGATTTCCTGGGAGAAGAGACCAACCCCCACCTGGCTACAACCTCCCTTCAGGTAGTTGTAGAGAGCAATACGGTCTCCCCTGAGCCTCCTCTTCTCTAGGCTAAACAATCCCAGCTCTCTCAGCCTCGCCTCACAGGGCTTGTGCTCATGGCCCCTCACCAGACTTGTTGTCCTTCTCTGGACATGTCCTTTAAGTCAATTGCCCTATTATTTCTGATTTTAACTTCTGTGAGTATTTTAAGTTCTGTGAGTATGAGCAAAGCACTTTTCACTACTTAATTTTTCCTCTGTGTTGGCTTTTATTAAGGTTGTCTTTGGGGCAGCCTCTTCAGCTTGTAAAATTTCAAAGTACACTTTTTAAACAAGAAAACTTGTCCCAGAACAGATTTCCCTGATACTTCATATTTCATATGATGAGCAATGATGATAATATGTATTTCATAGCAATATGTTTTTATGGAAATAAAATCCAGAAAACTGAGGTGTTGGAAAAAATGCTTGAGAACAAATGAAAACAAAAGATGTAGGTGGTTAGTTGGTGCTTATTATGATACTAATCTCTTAATTGTCACTGAAAGCAACTGAGAGCTTATACTAATTTTGACTAATGCTGGGCTAATCCAAGAAAAATGAAAATGCAGATTTTTTGCTCAGGCAGAACTGGAAAACTAAGAAAATTACCTTGGCCATTAATATGGAAAGTCAGTACTGCAACTAATAAGTCAGTTTTCAGAGTCAAGCACATCACGGTGATACTAGGCATTTTCTATCACAACATTCAATATGACACAGTAAGCTAGAAACACAAGGCAATTTTACCTATCACACAGCATTTCTTGTTATCTTAAGAACCTTGATACATTCTGACAGTCAGTCATCAAGCAATCCAGTTTCAGGATAGCTTTTCTGGCTTAAGCTTTTATAGCAGCTGGAGTCCTACGCAAGAAACATCCACTGCACTAAAATCACTGTTGTTCCTGTTAATGTACTCCACAGGTTACTAACATGAAAAACAGTTACACTTTTTCACATTAGAAGTCTGATTAAACTATCACATACTGACTGTGTGATGAAAAACCTTTTTCTGAAGAAGCTGCTTCATCCTTTCATTTCCTTGAGTTCACCTTACAGGAAATCAAGCGCATGCATGTCAAAAATGTTACTTTCACAAGTGTGAAGGTAACAAAATGTTACTTTCTTCATTGTGCTTAAAAATGTATGTAATTAAGAGCTAATTAGAATGAGTTTGTAATTTAGTGACATCCTTTTATTTGTTTTTGTTTGGTCTTTTTTTCCCCATGCTACTGTTCAAAAGCCTTCAGTTTCTGCCTTGTTCAAGCAATCTAGTTGGATTTAACTCCATATTAAGAGAACTAAATTTTGCTCCCCACATGTGGACTATACATCAAAACTCAAAGGACAGATAATTATATAGTCCAGACAGCAAAGAAAATCTGGACATCTACTCATCTTACTGTATATACATATATATATATGTACATACATATCACAGTATCACAGTATCACTTAAGGTTAGAAAGGACCTCGAGGATCATTGAGTCCAACCTATCAACACAGACCCCATGACTAGACCATGGCACCAAGTGCCACGTCCAATCTCCCCTTGAACACCTCCAGGGTCGATGACTCAACCACCTCCCTGGGCAAGCCGTTCCAATGACGAATGACTCGCTCGGTGAAGAACTTCCTCCTCACCTCGAGTCTAAACCTCCCCTGGCGCAGCTTGAGACTGTGTCCCCTTGTTCTGGTGCTGGTTGCCTGGGAGAAGAGGCCAACCCCTTCCTGGCTACAACCTCCCTTCAGGTAGTTGTAGAGGACAATAAGGTCACCCCTGAGCCTCCTCTTCTCCAGCCTAAACAATCCCAGCTCCCTCAGCCTCTCCTCATAGGGCTTGTGTTCAAGGCCTCTCACCAGCCATATATATATGGGGCTGGCTACCTCCCTCTCCCTTCAAAAGCTCTCACACAAGCAAGAAGTGCCATTTCAGGAAACTTATGATGTCTGAGTTATCTTCAAATGCTTGCAGATATAGCACATGACCTGTAGAAGACCTGTGTTCGTGTGATAGATGGAGATCAAATAGCAATCTCTGTGTACAACTGCAAGAACGTCCCATGTGCACAACCAGACTGTCATGTGTGACAATCATTTCACCTGAACTGAGTCTCGTTGAGTAAATTAACAATAGAAATTTAGGCAATGTATTATGCAGACATCTGTATCTGTGCTTTCAGACTGAAGCTGAGTTCAACTCGTTGCATTCAAATTATATTTTCTTAAAAAGAGTATTTTTGATAGAATGTAACTAATTCAATTACAGTTTCATGATCTGTGTCTTTCTGTTAACTTCACCCAGTTTTAACTCT